>NW_018408629.1:1497373-1538323 GCF_002113885.1 Mizuhopecten yessoensis
CCCAAAACTATATATACAATTGTTGGGCATAAAGAGACAAATGCAGTCATGATATTAGAATTGACCCCAGGGTTTGCCCCACCCTTGCAGACTTAACCCCTGGGTCATAACTTTGAAACGGTTGAAATCCCCACCCCAAAACTATATATACAAATGCTGGGCAAAAAGAGACAAATGCAGTCATGATATTAGAATTGATCCTGGGGTCTGGCCACAACCGTAGGGACCTAGTTTCTGCGTCACAGCTTGGAAACAGTTGAGATCCCCACCCCATAACCATACATAAAATTGCTGGGCATGAAAAATTGAATACAGGTATATATGCTACAAGGATTGGCCTTGGGGTCTGGCATATTCCCTTGGATCTCATTTGGAGAATATTCTGCCATGATTGCTTAGATATCAAGGTGAGCAATACAGGCCCTATGGGCCTCTTGTAGTTTCTTTTAGCTTGCAACTTGTGAGTGGATTCATTCCTCCACTGTGAATACCAACACTAATTAGTGAATTCAGTAAATGCCTTCCTTTGGCACACAACGTCTTTAAACTACCGGTATTCATTTGAAAGTTCTCAGTTTTGAAAAAGGCACAATAAATACATGAAATACATTTACAGGAAATCAGGTCAATTCCCCTAAGTGAATACAATGAAACCTAGAATGATCCATTTATGCAGAAATTAGTTACGGACACAAATAAATATTGAGTCAGTTATGTAATGTCGTGTTTAATGCATGAAACAGGTGTGTGCCACTCAAAGCAGCTTAGTTGTGTGAAAATGATGTCAAATGATGTAGAATTAACATATCTACATGTATAGCCAATTCCTAAAAACATCAACTAAAAACATAGAGGGAAAAAAACACTTAACAACCAGTTTATTCAAAAAGTGTTTGCTGATATTAAAACAAGTTGTCGAGAGCAAACATATTTGTTGTTTAAAGCTCTAGGTTTGGTTGCGAGCTAATTAAATTTAACAGAATAAATCACATAGTTATTTGCAAATTTTTGTTATGCTAAATTTCCTTAACCAGTAAAAATTGGCTATGAATAGGAACAGCAAGTAATGACAGAAAATGTATATTTATGATGTTATGATTTCCAAATATTAAAATGGAAAAATGGAAAATGAAATCTATGAAATTTGGCAGAAAATGGAAATGTTTATCCCAAAAATGTACTATATGAAAACCCTGATGTCACCTTCATTCAAATGATTAACCTTTGTGTGTTTCCAGGGACCTCCAGGGACGGGAAAGACCACAAGTATACTGTGTTTGGCACGAGCCTTGCTGGGACCATCCTACAAGGATGCTGTGTTAGAACTGAATGCCTCTAACGACCGGTAATTTTATCAACAAGATACTGTACCGTGTATTCCGTCTTTGCGTATTGCAGAGTTATCTTCTCTTGAGAGCAGGTATTGATTGTTACTTCATTAGTTTGTGTGAGAAAATTACGTTGTTTTCCCAATAATTGATGATGTTACTCTCACAAACCCATGACGTAACAGTCAATACCTGCTCACAAGAGAAGATAACTCTGCAATACGAAAAGACGGAATATATTTGCTGATTTGTACAAACAATTCAATATCATGAATGCATCACACTTTGCAAATTCCTTTGCCTTGCCTATATTTTAAACAGTGATAGCAAACACACATACTTCAAAATCAAAGACTTGAAGGTTGCTGTTGAATCATTATGTTTTCAGTCTTAATAATGAGAGCGTTGTTATATATATGAATGAAATTAATTGGCAGAATTTACAGACAAGAAGTTATGACATAAACTTATGCCTTAGTAACAGAACCCAAAGGCAACAAAATAACATGGTTGTATAAGTACTAGTATCCTTATTATTCATGAAATTAAAGCTTATTTTTTGATAAACAAAATTCACTGCTAGTACAACACAGTTTATTTCTTATAAGCAAGCCTTCCTTATGCTTTATGAGAAAAGCTTCAGAAATTTCTTTATTTATTGAGAAGAAAAAAGGAAAATGGATGGATTTAGTTGCTTTAGTAATGTCAATTTTCCTAGCTAGTCAATTCTGAAAGTTCTAAAAATGATATTTAATACTGGAATTAAGAGATATAAAACACATTTGAAAAGAAAATGTAGCATGGAAACTTAGGTGTGAGCTATATTCACAGTGGTAGTTTTCAAATGTCAATCCATTTTTTGCAGTCAGTTGTATCACTGAAATAAAAAAAACATTTTTTTTTAAAATATAATAAAATATGAAAATAACCTTATTTTTTGTTTCAGAGGTATTGATGTAGTAAGGAACAAAATAAAGATGTTCGCCCAACAGAAAGTCACACTACCAAAAGGTCGCCACAAAGTTATAATCCTGGATGAAGCTGACAGGTAATGTAAAAAAGAAAAAGATCCATCCAGTGTATACAAGCTGTTTAATGGTTGATAGGTGTTTAGATGTGACCAACATATTTCCTAAAATTTACGATTTTTTTCCCTTAATTTAAGATTTGTATGCCCCTCCCCCTGTCAGAAATTTAATAATACCCATGCCTGACCGTCACATTGTGATTCGTTGTCATGACTGAACCATGAAAATACCTTGCAATGTGAAGAGTTCATATTTTTTATTCCCAAGAAGAATGCCAAGATCACTTGCTATTTATAGGTCAACTATTACTGCCAAGGTCGCTTGCTATTTATAGTCAACTATTACTGTCAAGGTCGCTTGCTATTTATAGGTCAACTATTACTATTTTGTCAGCATATTTATTGTCATTAGTTTATCAACTTCACAAGCATGGGGACATTCATGTCTTACAGATGTTTTCTAGTTTATTATGAGTTCATCTTTTGTTAGATGCCATTCTTAAATGAAATTTACTGTTTCAGCATGACTGATGGAGCACAACAAGCAATGAGAAGGACAATGGAAATATATTCCAAGACGACACGATTTGCGCTGGCCTGTAATGCATCAGATAAAATCATTGGTAAATTTCATGTAGTTTTGTTTTAAAATTACAGTATTATAAAAATTAGGTTTCCATATGAACACTTATTTACCATAATTATATTGTTTGTTAATTTGCCTTTACCTTTCCCTTTATTTTAAAATGATTGTTATTAAAGAACTTCAACTTTCATATGTTAATCTATAAGCCTTATGTTTGCCAGCTGTTGTAAACTGCATTCAGGATATATTTTTTTTCTGGTTCCCTACTATACAAATGTTAAGCAATTATTAAAAACCACCCAGTGATATCAATGACCAGTGCTAGTTGATGATCTTTGGCATTTTACAGTTTTAGAGGTAAAATAATTTTCCTGAAATTTGGAGGGTCAAAACAGACATGTCATATAGACGTTTATTAAACTCAAGAGTCAACTTAAACCCTGATTATGAATGTCTCCTTGTCGCCCCTATATACATTCATATCTGGAATAGCTTTATTATCATGCTTCATGCTGTTTTCCTGAATCAATGCAGTTGACATATATACATATTGCCTATAACTGTCAACTGAAACTAATTCAGTACCTAAGTTCTCACATCTGCCATCCTCGATACTCCAGGGGTTATACTCACACCCAAGGAATACGCCACAGCAAAATTGAAGGCATGTGGCTAGATATTTGATTGGTCTCGGGTTGTAAAACATCTGACAAATCGCTAGGCTGATATATACCTGTCCTTTGAAGATTATAGAACATCGACACCCGACTTCAAAGCCAGTTAATTTTACCGTAATGCTACCGTGAGATTCTTTTGATATACATCAAAGGAAGAACTAGTTTTCTTGTCTCAGCCACAAAGTGGCACACACTTAGCCTTTGATTTTGCTATGACATATTCCTGCTATGACATATTCCAGGGGTGTGGAGAGCGTAAGTGAGCATTACCCTTGTTGTGTCAAAAAATTAAGATGCACATCTGCTTTGGTAAATGACAGCGAGTTCTATTACTCCTAAAAATAATGTCCTTGTTACTTCCAGAACCAATCCAATCACGATGTGCTGTGCTGAGATATTCCAAGTTAACCGACGCACAGGTTCTGAAACGCTTACTGGAGGTCTGTGAGCAGGAGAGTGTTAGTTATACGGACGACGGAATTGAGGCCATTGTTTTTACATCACAAGGAGACATGAGACAGGTAAAAAGGCATAGAAATGTTGTTTATGGGGTGCTCCTGTACCTGGATAAGATATTATTATGCAGTTCTTTTTTTCATTAGCTTGATTATAAGCCATCCTCAGTCACTTTAGACAATCTTGTTTAGGGTGTTGGTTGATTTGTACAGGGGACATCAAGACAAAATAGGTGTAGGTGTTGGGGGATCAGAAAAAGATGCTTTCCTGCTCCTTCATAACTAATCCTGGAAAAGCAACTTTAGTCAGCTTTTCAGAATGTGATATTTCAAGAGTATCTTGCAGATATTTCTGTTTCTCATGGCAATTACAGAATGGAAATTTTTTGAATTTCATAATCGTATTTATAGCTGAACCTCCCAACCATATAAGTAACATTGATTTAAAGAAATATATAGATCCTAATCCATTAATACACTAAATTGTTTCCATAATCTGTTGCAGGGATTAAATAATCTACAGTCCACACATCAAGGATTTGGACATGTTAATAGTGAGAATGTATTCAAGGTAAGAAATACATTATTTAATGGACATTGATGTTCGTTTATTAGAATCTGTCGGCAATCATGGAGCAATGCTGATGTTTTGGACTCATTTCTCTTGATTGTCCTCTGCTGGCATTCATGAAGATAATATAACTACAGCCATTGAAAATGAGTCCTAAAAGTGCTGCTTATACACCAATCAAACAATTAGATTGATCCAGCAAATTTTCCGCACTAGCTTTCTACCTCCATTTTCTGTGGTTTTAACCTGGTTTGTACACATGAAGATATTGATATATATGTGTATATAACATAAATCAAACGAGACTTTACTTCATGTGTACATATTATCAACAAAGAAAATTAGTACAATTGCATGTATGTGTAACAGGAGAAAGAAATGCCATGGCTAGACTGGGGTTCGAACCCTGGACCCTCCGAACTCAAGACCGACGCTTTACCAATTGAGCTATCTGGTTGCCGAAGATCAACCCAGTCAAGCTCCGCTACATTCCTTCCTCCTTTTCTAAGTCTTTGTCCCGAAGACAACACTGTTTACAACTCGGATTCAGATATCTCCTTGCTAAGCATTCACTCGGTGCTTAAAACAAGGGTTGGCAAGCTCGCCAATTTTGTAACGGGAGAAAGAGAAATGCAACGTCCAGACCAGGGTTCGAACCTGGGACCCACCAAACTTTAGACGATCGACCCAGTCCAGTTCTGCTACATACGTATAATTTGTCAAGTAAATAAACAATAAGACATTTAATAAAGGAAGTAATCTCTGGGTATCCAGCTATTAACAGTTTTCTTGTGCCTGTCTAGGTGTGTGATGAGCCCCACCCTGTGCTGGTGAAGGACATGCTACAGCACTGTGTGAACGGGGCCCTGGAGGACGCCTACAAGATCATGGCTCACTTGTGGAAGCTTGGCTACTCATGTCAGGATATCATGACCATTGTGTTCCGGGTGTGTAAAACACACAGCATGCCAGAGTTCCTCAAGCTTGAGTTCATTAAGGTTTGTAGCACTTAAAATTGACATTTATAAAGAAAAAAATGTATTTGTAATATCTATTAAAATATCAAATTGACCAAGAGAAAATTGCATTGTTTGTAATTTTATTTGGTAAAAATTGTAATTGTGAAATTATGAAAAAATACAAAGATAAACCAGGTAATGATGTTGAACAGAGGAATGTAGTAAGTTATTCTTGTAGGCTGTCATATTTCAGTTTGTGTGAACATATATCAGGGGACTGTAATTTTGTTCAGTATAGAGACTATCCATTTAATATCACCAATGATGTTAATATGCATGTACATGTGTATAATAAAAGATGTTTGATAAATTGAAAGTGACCCTGTGTTGAATGCAGGTTAGCTTTGTTTTACAGTTGTTTTAAGAGTTAACTTAATTATAATCCAGTTGTAAAGGACATTTTCTATAAATGTTGTATTAAAGCAAACTTATGCTATACTGGCAAAATCATTCACAATTTTCAAATTACGTCTTGCTTCATGATTTAACTCTATAGCTATTCATGATTGTATTGTTATATATAAGTAGTTATGGTAATTTATCACTTTCAAATTTTAAATTGTTGTGTAGATTATTTCAGCCTGGTGATATTTTATCCTTTACAGGAGATCGGCTACACACACATGAGGGTAGCAGAGGGTGTCAGCTCGTTACTACAGCTCTCAGGGATGTTAGCTAGACTTTGTAAAAAATCAGCATCACCGACTACGCTTGGACAATGAACTGTACAACTTAAGGAATTGTAATCAGTGACCTCTGACCCTGATCTTTGTAAAAGTGACCTCAAATATTCAGTATTGAATGTCGGAGGATCCCAGTGCGAGTCAACAATGGTTTTGTTCTCATCTGTGTTGATCAGGAAGTGATTAGAACCTGTTTATTACTCTTGTCCTGCAAGTAAACATCTTAACAGAAGCGTCATCAGATTAACAATAGAACCAGTGACATTGGAAAAGTGGACAAATGGTGGATGAAAATTAGAAACAAGTTTCTTTACCTTTAAAACCAGATACTAAATGACTTTTCTGGATGATGCTGTTGGTGTCTGCCCTCGAACAACTGACCTGATGTGAATGTGTCATACCTAATAAAGAGACATGTCTTTTCCATGGGGGGGAAATGATACAGGCATGCACTGTGGTTTGGTTCTCATTACAGAACGTGGTGAAACATTAACACTCACCATCACCTAATGTTTGGATACAGTCATCAGTGCTAGTATTAAAATCACTATTATTTAATATACACTGCAACTTCAGGGATGAAGTGGTATCACAGAACACTGAAGCTGTTCCTTGATGAACATAATCAAAACGTAATACTTCTTTGTCCATTGAAAAATACGGGATAGATTTATGTTGTGAACAGTGTACGAGAGTATTCAGTAGCTTTTTATGAGAATAATCAATAGAATCTTTCCCCTACCTTGAGGGTGTGACGGAGAAAGCTCCAACCCGAGGGCTCATGATTTTTGGTTGTCTAACCTGCCCGAGGCTCTGCCGAGTGTTAGAAAGAAAAAAAATCAATCCGAGGGTTGGAGATTTCTCTGTTACACCCTCAAGGGAGGGGATGATTATTTTCTCCCATCCTATTATTTCAGTCACAACTCCATCGACAGTAGTCTGCCATGTTTGTAAACAAAACACATGTGGGGTATGAATATTGTCATTCACTTTTGATGACGCCACAATTGAACACATGCTAATCGGCACGAGGCTATCTCCCCCTAGGGAGGGACAAGCTGATCTTTCCCGGCTAAAACGAAAGATACACCTGTGAAGGGTGGGAGAACATCTCGTCAGTCACTCGTAGATGGAGTCTCGGACCATTAGTGTAAGATTATCAGTGATCATGGTGTACATTTTTTGTCTCCAAATACTGCCACAAAGTGATATATTTTACAGTCTCTACATGTAAATGTATATGACTATGTCATGACTGTAATAAACATATTAAATCAGTCTTTTTATATTGCTTTTGTTTTTCTGCAGCGGAAATTTGCGAATGACTGTGCGTCTCCTATTCCATTCAGATATTTTGTTTTGTAAACTTATTCAAGATAAATGAACAAGCAAGACATAGTTGATATGAATACATTTAATTTGATTTTCATTCTATTTAAGGGGAAAAAGTTGAGATAGACAGAACACATTGTAATTATCATCAGTATGCATATAATTATGTTGTGTGAGCATGTTTTCCATAGAAATGCCAGTACATAATATAGATACACACACACGCGAGGGAGGAATGATTACACGACATACAAAAACCAGTTAATAATGTCCTTACTAACACTGCGTTATGAGATTTAAACCACATCTTAAATGTACGAGATCGCAGATTGGATGTATCCCAGTATTTTACCAGTAATAAGCCCTTGCCTGTTAATAAGCCTGTGGACTCCCCTCCCTTGTTAAACAAATTAACAGAAACTGGACACATCAATATAGAGGTTAACCCTTAACTACATATGTAGTAACATCGAATCCCAGAATATCCAATACTTTGACTCATTAGGACTAGGGAGACTGAGCTTAATGAGGATAAATCACAGTACAGTAAATGTAAAAATTCATCTTGACATTTTAATTTTTATGATAAATTATTTGTTGCATTTAAATATAAAACAAGCATTAAAGCACATGTGACAAATACTAAAATTTAGAAAAAATATTATTTTTGGAAAAATTGTTTGAACATCATGAAGAGCTGGCAGATACGACATAAAAGCTAAAAGCCGGCTAAAATAAGAAAAAAGATGCAGATTTATCATAAATCCGTCTGACTGTTTGCTGTAATTATTCTTTATCATAAATGCTCACCATTTAGCTACTGTTGGTATAGAGATTTGCTCCTCTCAGGGTTATAAACATACCTAATGCTAACTGTCTGTATACAGTGAGCCCTACCTAATCCGACTATACATACAGTGAACCCTATCTAATCCGACTTCCTGTGGGAGCTTATTGGTAGATCGGGAAGGCTGTTACAGAAATATATTACAGTTGAAATATATGGGCTTGATGGATGGCTTGAAATTTTCTTTGGTAGAACTGTAGATTTGTTTTTGGACTTAATATGAAACTATTTCCATATCATCTATTACAAACTTATTCAATCCCATACTTCCTAGATTTTGATAACATCAAATACATATTTATTTTCACGAATAACAATTTCATTCTAAAACACCTACTTATAACATCCAGGAAACACTTAACATAAGATGGAAACTTTGTCAAAAGTTATATCATAACTTGTTTATTTACAAGTTTGTACACTTACTGCGCAAAATACTCTGACAGAACATTTTTTCAGAACCATTCCACTATCAGAAAAGCTACACTCAGAAATAGGAGAACACACTTAAAAGATACACAACCTGAATGGATCTGATCACAGGACTCTAATTACACTTGGTATAGACTTTCAGTTGAGCAGACATCTACAAAAAAATACTTTAATATACAAATATGTAAATTTCACCATACAAAAATCCTAACACTTCCGATTTCTTATTCTAAAGTATGGCCTATGCATTATCTAACGAAAAATGACTGTTACATACATTTATGGTCACATTCACCATACATATCCAAACACTACAGATTTCTTACATTTTGTATAGTATGGTCAATGATACACTGAATATCTACTGAAAATCACTTAGAACATGTGTTATGTTAGGGTGCTGAATGGAATTCTACTTGATCCTTTAAAACTAGATTGTCGGATAAACAAATAGAAATGTACAAAGAATTTTCCATTCCATCTTTGTTTCAATCTGACATGTAACATTTTAAGTATAAAAAATGTACATAATTTTACAAAATTTAATCTCACATATATCTAACAACAAATTCTTTGCACACGAATTTGGTTTTGAAAGAATTTATTCCTGAGCATAATAATAAAATTTGATAATAAAACTTGTTTATCCGAAATAAGGAAAATTATCTTTTAAGATCTCGATGCTCGACCTCAAGAGGTGAATTCTATTAAAGTTACGTATATTTTAATGTATCATATTACATTAAACGCAAATTTGTAATTTCACATGTTTGCTTGAAATCATTTTTGGACAAACCAGGTAATACGCTATAAGTATCAAATTTAGCAAACTTCTGGACCAAATGAAATACCACAGTCAATCAAAGCTTTTAACCATTGTAATGTTGATGGGACTATGACCTAATATAATGTTGCATAAGACTATTTCATTACAGATCATTCTGAAGCTGGACGACCAACATAATGTTTTGCAACGTGTATTCATTTGGCGGAAATTTAATTTAAAATTGATTCCTTGCATATAATAAGTGAATTTCAGTAGAACAGTTAGGCCTGGATAATGATAATCAATGTTGAATGGTGGAACACAGGGAGGCACAATGGACACCATGGCAACAGTCAGAAAAAACATGTATGGGAGTTACCTCCCTTCTCTTCATATTCAACAACACGACAGATCTATTTCTCCTACTCCAAGTTTCAGAGGACAAGGAGAACTTGTAAAATGTTTCCAATATTATCTTTGAAATAGTTTTCTCACGTTGTAATATAAAGGATATCCCCGGTAAGGTGAGAGATAGGCACACATTGTTGAGAAATTGTCTAGTGTTTGATATACATGATACATGCACATACAAATTTACAAATCCAGGGTTCATGCTCTCGTTCAGCTAATCATTTATCAGCTTAATCATGTTACCCAGGTTTCCATTTAGCAAAACTTCACATTTTTGTTATAATTAACATGTCATCCAACAAATTCTGTATTTGTACGGATAGTCTACATCATCAACACTAGGAATTCCTTTGTATTTATTGGCGAGCCTTCCACAGGGTCCGGGCCTGTCTATGCTGCAGTATTTCACCGTCTTACTAACTACTATGGGATACTAGGGTAGAATTTCTTTATGTAAGCGAGCTTTCTGGAGAATCTGGGTACGTTTACGTCGCTCTATGGCCTTGTTACTAACTGTCTGCTTTAGTGCCGGTAGATTCACAGTGTCTCTTTGGATGTACGCAATATCTGGTCTGCAAAAAAAAAAAAAAAAGAGAGTTTTTGAATACTGTGGATATCAAAACACATTCACAAACATAGAGAAAAATTAGACTCTCACAAGTGATACAAACAGTTTTATATTAATTTCCGTAGCATTTGGGTTTGCTTTTAGATTTTCTGAATGGTTTTACTTTCGCTTACGGAAAAAAAAAAAAAATCCTGAAAAGAGGAAGTTTTCTTTTAAGAACATAAGTTAAATAATAAGGTATTTGATTTTTCTGAAAAAAACTGAATGTCAGGTTTCAAAATTTACAATTTTCTATGAATTAAAGGAGACAGACTTAAATTTCTAGGACTTAATTTTGAAAAATTAGCATTTTGCCTTTTTGTTATATGTAGTATTAACTTGATGGTAGAAATGTCAACTTTTTTCCTGTTTATTTTTTATCTGGGTTAAATTCAGATAAATGATGAAAGCTTCATGCTGTTTTCAATGATTAATTTGATTTATTGGTTGGATAACTTACAATTTCCTGGAAGGGTTTTTAAGTTTCGGAAGTGCCTTTCCATCCTTGTCCTTGGCGTCATCTTCAGCAATGTAAGCCTTGGCAAGTAGGTAGGCATCAGGCGTCCATTTGTGTGAGTACAACACGTCACGCAGGTCTGACTTTAGGCGATCCAGCTGTTAAAACAACATTCAGTTTAAAATAATTAAGGCAATCAGGACTAACTCAAATTCTTATGTAATTTTAGAATATTGTCATGACTGTTATTGGTTTGATGTTTCGGAGCACAACAAACCATGCTCCTTTTTTTATGGTGGGCTTTAATATAATGATATCATCTGGTGTACATAACATAATAAACCAATGACAGACATTGTTTCCAGAATCTAAGTACTAACAGGGGTACATTCGCGTATCCGGTTGAAACTGTAAAGAAAAACGACAGGCACAAGTCTGAACCGAGGCTGACCTCAGGAAAATTTGGCACGTGTAGATTGAGGGGTCCATTAGACGTGCCTGACCGAAACTTAAATGCTGACTATTGCCAGTTTGCGTTATTTCTTTCTTAAACAATGTCAAGTCACATGTAGTTTTTAAGATACGTTATGTCATTCAGTGGAAGCCTGAAAGAAGGGCATACTATTATTGATACATTGTTTTTTATTCTCCGAAACTGCATTTTTAGCTCTGCTTATAGAACGGTCCAAGTGCGTTCGTTTATCATGGAATATTTCTGTGCCACATGTACCTATTCAACCTATCAGTACTGGTGTTATACCTCATGTGTCTGCTGCTCATTGATGGACTGTAGATGTCGAATGACAACCTCGCACTCTGTCAAGGTCGGTGGACGGTTTGGGTTGCTGAAGATGTTGAGGTTACCAGCGGCGATTTTCTCGGCCATCGGGCCCCCTCCCTGTGCTACCTGGTACTGTAGACTCTCAATCTTGGCCTGTCTGTAAGTATACATAAAGAATATTGAACTTGTTTGAACTTCACCCCGAAAATGATTTTATTAACCTTTTGAGTCTTTGCTGACTGCATTTTGTATCTTAGATAAATAAGCACATGCTGCTTTTGTCTTCCACCCAAACTGCTCTTGAAAACACTGATTGAGACATGGCCTAGTATGCTTTTTAAAATTGTATCGTAGAGGCAACTCTCCTGATATAATTACAAATAATAACAGGTGGCTGCTGCAAGGTCGTCGCCATTTTGTCCTCTTATTTGATACTTACTATTTTAAAGTTAGATGGTCACCACCTGACAACTCTTAACAAATGACTTCTAAACATTATTGTCCAAGGTGCAACAACTTGTACTGTAATAATGTGTGATAGCTGTCCCACTGCAGGCAAAACACTGGAGAATTCTATAGTAGGTTTTTGTACATAGAGTAGTCTCCCTTTAATATTGTTTTGTATGTAAAGGTAGTATGACTAGGTAAGGGTTCTTACTATTGACCAGGTAATTCAGTAAGTTTGAGCGTCAGGATTATGAATGAAGGTCCCGGGTTCGAATCCTGGTCCAGCCTATTTGCATTTTTACATTCAGAATATTAAAACTGTTGAATTTTCTTGTTTATTTAATCTTTCATAATTTTTCATAAAAGTTTCGTAAAGTATGGTTATTCTTTTCAGCAATGATTAATTTAAACTATAGCCATGCCAGGAAAATATTTTCCAATGCATATACATTAACAGTTTCTGGCTGTGGTATAGGAAACATCAATACCAGGAGATTTGTATACACGGTATTAGTACAGGCTTCATCAATACCAGGAGATTTGTATACACGGTATTAGTACAGGCTTCATCAATACCAGGAGATTTGTATACACGGTATTAGTACAGGCTTCATCAATACCAGGAGATTTGTATACACGGTATTAGTACAGGCTTCATCAATACCAGGAGATTTGTATACACGGTATTAGTACAGGCTTCATCAATACCAGGAGATTTGTATACACGGTATTAGTACAGGCTTCATCAATACCAGGAGATTTGTATACACGGTATTAGTACAGGCTTCATCAATACCAGGAGATTTGTATACACGGTATTAGTACAGGCTTCATCAATACCAGGAGATTTGTATACACGGTATTAGTACAGGCTTCATCAATACCAGGAGATTTGTATACACGGTATTAGTACAGGCTTCATCAATACCAGGAGATTTGTATACACGGTATTAGTACAGGCTTCATCAATACCAGGAGATTTGTATACACGGTATTAGACCCTTAACAAAATACTCACTGCTTTTTCTTGAGTTCCTCTTCCTGTTCCAACCTCTGTGAGAAGAAGCTATTACGGTTTTTGAGGTCACGGAGTGCGTGTTTCAGCTCCTTTATCTCCTCCTCCAGAAAGATGATCTTGAGCTCATCCAGCCGATCCTCTGTTACCATAGAAACAAAGCTATAAGCAGGCCATGACTATATGCATAATATACCGTACATTCGTTGAAAGAGGAGAACATTCTACAAATTTTGTCCATCAAATAGAACAAGATGAATGAGAAATTAAATCTTTTCTATAAATTACTGATACAAATTATAATAAATAATTTCAATCACTTTAAAACAAAAAAATAATTCAAAATTAATTTGAAAATCTACATCAACACTGAAATCGGAAGCAATTTACACACTGTTACCTAAATTCCCTGTTTCAGATTTCATAATTCAAATAAATCATTTAAATTTATTCTGAGATTCAGATTATATAAAACAATCAATTCAGATTTCACAGATCGAAAATTAATTATTTCTAAAACTTCTATCTTTGTATTGAATTGCTGATGTTTGAGCCACATATACTTGTAACTTACTTATAGGAGAAGGATTTGTACAAGCATCTAGCACCATACAAATTAATCTATTACAAATATGCATGTGATGTTTTGAAAAATAAAAAAGTGTTTTTACATCCTGGAGCTGAAAGTTCAAGTTAAAACAAGAGGCCCAAAGGGCCTGTATCGCTCACCTGGTAATGTTTGCAAAATTGAAGTTGAAATAGACAGATGTTGCCACATTCACTGTTTATACAAAATTTAGTTTCTTGGCCAAAGGATGCTCCAAACTAAATTAGGATAAAATCCTTTAATGTCATCAGTAGAAGAAGTATTTTAAAGGTTTTACCTCTATTTCCCCTATTTGATCCTGCCCCTCTGCCCCCAGGGGGTTTATACACAATTGAGTCCCCTTGGCCTAAGGATGCTCCAAACAAAATTTAGTCAAAATCTACTTGGCCGTTCAGGGCTAGTAGCGTTTTAAAGGAAAAGTTGACGGACGGTGCGTTATGGCATAAGCTCACCATGGTCCTTCAGACCCGGTGAGCTTAAAAGGGGATACTTTATTGCCAACATACACAGACCAAACTCCCATTTCTCAAAAAAACAAAACAAAAAAAACACAACATTTTTACTAGCAGTTTGTTGTCATTTCAACTGCATTTATTCCTAATTACTCTGTATTGTACTAAATCAATTTCAAAATCTTTTTTTTACTTAATTGGAAAAGGCACTAAAAAGACAATAAAAAGTTGTTAATTATTTTTACAACATCACAAAAATAAGCCAAAAAATGTATGCAGGTAAGAAATTAACAAAAAGAAATCTCAGGAGAACAATTCCTGTAAATTAATTTGAGAAATTGAAGTTCAGAGGAGGGATTGGAGAAGAAACAACATCAAACTCTGTAAAGATCAAATAGTTGTGATGAATGTCGACTGAAAACTGAGCACGCTGTATTAGGGTGAATAATGGAGATTTGTGTTGGTCAGTTAGAACGAAACTTCTTATAATATTTGAAAATCAGACAGTTAATTCATGGGACACTCAAAAATCCCCACTAATATTTCCTGGTATGAATTTTGTAAGTAGTCACTCAAAAGACACATATACTTATGATTAATGTGACAAAAAAGGACATGCATTAGGTTCAATATATAGTGAGATCGAGTAGAAAAAAGTATTTGACTTAAGTTTGTATGTCAATCATATCAAGTATAAATAAAGCTGGACAGATATTATCGGAAATAATCATCCGCAAAATACTGGTGAATGCATGAACAAGTGTAAATGAGGTTCGTCGTGATTGCTGGACGAGGACTCAAACTCTCCACACTTTACCTGCTTGTAACCGTTTCTTGGTCTCTTCCACTGGATCAGTGTACAATAATATCTCAGACCACAGCAATAACCATTCACAAATTTCATCATTATATGTTTTTTACACTCGCATTTAAATGAACGATTTTAAATATTTTTTTTTTTTTAATTTACAACTTTTTTCCTTAAATGATGATTTTGAATGCTTCAACAATCATATTAATAATAAATTCTTATATGTATGAAAACTTGGCAGATAGAAATTGTTTCAAAAGTTGCCAAGAAGCTAACCATGCTTTAAAATACTTGATTCTTGACTTATAGTTGCAAAAAGGCTTTGTTAGCTTAACAAATCCTAATAAGCTTGTTTTTCAACGGTTATCATCTAATTGTTGCAAAATGTCTCAACATGTCATATCTGCAAGTAATTACCAAACATTTTATCTCCCTACTATCAGCACTTTAAATATAAGGCAGTTGAATTTGGATTAGAACTTAATTGTAACTCAATAGTCTCTTAACTAGTAGAAGTTTCCCAATTTAAATTGTAACTTTAAATTTTAAAAGCCTATTTTAAATATCAAATTTAAGTTTTAGAGTTTTCATTCAGCTAAAAATTATGGCAGCTATATTTTCAATGTTCTTGGTATTGATAAAAAAATTGAGAGGTATATCCATTTTGTGTGATTTTTTTTTTTTTTTTTTATATTAATTAACAGGTAAGAAATCATAAAACTGTTTACCACAGTTTCATAGATATTTTGCTTTCTTCATTTTTTTCTATTTTTTTCCCCCTTATCCCTAACTCCCACATATTTTCTATCAATTTTAAGCCTTTGGGAGTGAAACGTTTGTAAAAAATTTGACCCAACGTCTGGTCTGGGTGTGTTCTGACCTTGATCAGACTGTGGTTGTGCAACTGTGAAAAATAGCAATGAGGGCTTACCACGGGAACGGCCGGCGGAGCTACTTAATTCTAGAGTTTGAGAGATGAGAGAATTGGAGGAATATTCTGAAAAGAAAACATGCCATGGGTTTATATTAGTGCAAAGGTTTATAAAGTCAATGTCGGGATGAGGAGGGGCTGACGTGAGTGTGTGTAGAAGAGGAAACTGTCTAATCTGACAACCTGTGGGTTCCAACAGATCAGTTGCATTAGGTAGGTCAGCAGAATAGACAGATTTTATTTTGGTAGGAGGTTTTTTATAAGATCTTATTTAACAGGATGTCAGAACACTCAGGGGTCAGATTAGATAGGTTGTCAGAATTCAAGTGGGTCAGATCAGACAGGTTTTACAGCAGTTCATGTATTTGTTTACCTAGTTTTTGTAGTGAAGTGGTGTAATGTGATGCAATATGCCAAATTACAGGGTGTAAAGTTAAATTTCTCTTCAAATGGAAAGCTGTATTATAGAGCATTAAAAAATAAAATTAAAAAAATATTGATCTTTCCCTTTCATCAGATACATTAAATAACTAGGGAATGACTGTGAAATTGATGACAGATTAAGACAAATAATTTATCTGATGGTTATACATTATTTCACAAAAACTTATCTAGAATAAAATGCCAAACTTAAAGGAATGGGATCTGACAAAAAATCACAAAATCATGGTGGGTAGGTACAGCCTTGGACATTGTTTCTATGAGACGACTGGATCAGTGACGTGCTGTGTGTGGTTTTTGTTTGCTCCTGTACAAGGTAATTTCTTTATCTCAAAAATGATTAAATTAGTAATAAAGGGTTGTACTGTTTTGGTTTTGATGGAATTATAATGCTTAATTTTCATGGAAAAAAATCCTTTTTTTATTTTTTGAGGATGTTTGTGCCAGAACTACCTATGTTCACCTGATAAAAGTGTGCTGAAGGGAAGGGTTTGAGTAGAGGGTATATAGCTCTGGGATGTGTTCATAATACGTAAACAATTTACTGACGTTACTTTCATGAATAAGATCAAATCAAGTAAAGTTGATGAAAAAGATATACAAGTTTTCCAATTTCTAATTATTATTATTTATATTTTTTCATTTTCTAGGGGTTTTTTTGTTTGTAAATTTCCTGGTGTTTTTTTTTCAATTTTCTTTGTGGTTTTTTTTTTAGTGTTTTTTTTTTTCATTTCCTTTGGAAATTTTTTGTTCAGATTAAAGAAGTCCTCTAACCTCTTTTTGAAAATTGTTTCATAATTCATAATACATGTAACAGTAACATAGGTCAGAAAGAGCTACCGGTACATTAAAAGTTATTCTTAGACAATAAATTGTTTATGTGTCTTGGTTTTGAGAAACTTTTTACAGAGTGCATAATAAGAAATGAAATAGAGAAATATATAAAAGTTTTGTGCTGTACATATATTTGGGTATTGGAAATTCAACAACAACAAAGCTTATTAAAAAGATTAAAACAAATAGTTGAAATGAAAATTAACACAACATAGAAACACAAACATGCTTGAATAAGGAGTAAGTTTTGAAATCAAAATTAAAATTTGAGTGAAATATTGAATTAAAGAATATTATAAGTTTTAATCAAGCAATTGATAAATGGTGATTGTAAATTAACTCATTCACCCCCTGAAATTTCATAATGAACTATTCCAGCCTTTGAATTGGAAGAGTTCAAATTTGTCTTCAGGGGTGAGTGAGTTAAGCATTGACCATTAAACTGTTTACCACAACCCAACATTGTAGACAGATAACTTGCTATTTCAATATTGTCCAGAAATCTTGAAGTTCTATTTTAAAGGGTTAATGGTGGCAGTGCTCTTTTCTTCAATGAAGCAAATTATTCATAAACACCTTTTTTGTAGATTTTTGATGGTCAATGTTGTTAAAATTCATATCACATTAATTAACTGCTTGAAGATTTAGATTTAAAATTAGGCAATTAATTAATCTATCTTTAACAACATCATACGTCAAGTTCATGCCTTAGTCATGCACATGCAAAACTTTAATCCAAATATTAACCAAACAATACAGACAGAACAGCTTTGATGGAAATGAGATTTGTCTGTCTATACCCAATACCCATGATTCCCTTTGCAACTTGATAGGAAAGAAATCAATGCAAGACGAAAATTTTAATGCTTATATTATCATCAGTAAGATGTAAATCAAATGTGAAACTGTACAGGATAAAATTATGCTCTCTATTAGAATGGAGAAATAGGGCAAACGACACCGATCTATTTGTATAAATCCTCACAAACATCCTGTTTGAAAAAATTCCTAGAAATAGGCTTTGTAACACAAGTATATCTTCACAACCGTCCTGTTTAAGAAACTTTATATAAAGACTCTCGTAAATGGTGTGTTTTTTTAGATTGCAATGCTACAAGTAGAAGCAAAGAGCACTCCTCGCAAAAATGGTTTCACACATAAGATCATAACTGAATTTATAGGGTCAACTTCAATGTTAAATTTGAATTACTGTTGTGAAAAATAAAATAAGAAAAATGGAATAAATGGTCAATCATTCTGATTGATATGAAATGAAAATAGAAAAGAGATGATGAAATATATCATAAAGATAAAGAGGTGATGAAGTATATATCATAAAGATAAATTGTAAAATCATAATTCAGAGAGCAACAGTGGAAACAAAAAGAAAAGTCTCAGAACCATAATTTGCCTGAACAAAGCCAAAGGGGTCTCATCAATGTTGAGGAAAAAAGCAATCAAAGAGGTAATGGGGTCAGAGATTCTACACTATATGCAAACGATAGTTCTTATCTTTATCAATGGAGTTGAATAGAACTGTAGGATGGGTTGAAAGCTAGATATAGGATTATCACAGCAGAATATTTAAGTAAAGCACACCAAAGGAATTTATATACTGCATAAACAAGGGTAACTCTTTGGAGGATCTAGAGATTCTCTCCGGCAATAGGAGTCTCCCGTACGAGATATTGATGACGTTTTGAACTAGACCACCAGAATATCGGTCAAACGACAGAGCAGACACAAACACATACATCCTGAAAATGTCGTGAAAATGACAGGAAAATGGTGTATACTTGGTAAAAGTTAACCCTTTCACCCCTATGTAACTTTAGTGGACTCTACCATGCGTTGATATGGATGAGTCCATTACGGTTTACAGTGGTGAAAGGGTTAACTTGAAAGATATACGGAAACAGAAAAGAAGAGATATTCCAAAATGGCTGCCTATGTTACCTTTCTCGAGAGCACGAGAATTGCCTTCGTTCCTGGAGCGTTCTTTAGAACTTTCATGCTGACTGTTGGCAGTTTGTTTTTCCTGATGCTGTTTCTGGGACATCACAATTTTAAAATGCAAATCTGAAAAAAAATAAAGCATAATATAATATATACATGTAACAGATAATTAAAAAAAAAGAAACCTGTCTTTTGAATTATTTGATTTCCATGATTTAGGTTTTTTGGAAACACCATAGTTTAGAATATAAATCTGAAAAAAAGAGGCCCAGAGGGCCTATATTGCTCACCTGAATATGTTTAAAATAATTGGTATGAAGTAGGTGCTGTAAGTACATATGAAATTTCAGAAAGATCCATCCAGTACTTGAGATATAGCGAGAACAAACTTCAAATAGAGCCCCACCCCTATGCAACCTAGGGGGGTCATACCCACCAATTATACAAAATTGAGTCCCCTTGGTCCAATGATGCTCCAGACTAAATAAGGATAAAATCCTATAATCCTGATGGTCGAAGAAGGATTTTAAAGGTTTTACCTCTATTTCTCCAATTGAGACCCGCCCTTCTGCCCCCTGGGAGGCCACACCCACTGCTTATATACAGTTGTTTCCCCTTCACCCAAGGCTGCTTCATACCAAATTTGGACAAAATCCTGTCATTCCTACAGAAGAAGAAGGATTTTGAAGAATTTGCTATGTTTCCCCTATTGGGTCCCTCCCTTCTGCCTACAGAGGGGCCACACTCGCTGTTTATACGAAATTGAGTCCTTTTTGCCTAAGGATGTTCCAGACTTAATTAGGAAAATATCCCTTAATCCCTATGGTAGAAGTGGGATTATAAAGGTTTTACCTATATTTCCCTTATTGGGCCCCCCCCCCTCAGGTCCCAAAGGGGCCACACCCACCGTTTATACAAAATTGGTTCCCCTTTACCCAAGGATGCTTCATACCAAATATGGACCAAATCTTTTCATTCCTACAGAAGAATAATAATTTTAAAGAATAATTTGCTATGTTTCCCCTATTGGGCCCCGCCTTTCAGGCCCCTAGGTGGCCAGACCCACGGTTTATATAAATACGAAATTGGTTCCCCTTTACCCAAGGATGCTTCTGACCAATTATGGACCAAATCCTTTCATTCCTACAGAAGAAGAAGGATTTTAAAGAATAATTTGCTATATTTCCCCTATTGGGCCCTGCCCCTCAGGCACCTCGGTGCCAGATCCACGGTTTATACAAAATTGGTTTCCCTTCACCCAAGGATGCCTCAGACCAAATATAGAACTAATCCTTTCATTCCTACAGAAGAAGAAGGATTTTTAAGAATTTGCTATATTTAACCTATTGGGCCCCGCCCCTCAGCCCCACGGTTTAAACAAAATTGGTTCCCCTTTTCCCAAGGATGCTTCAGACCAAATATGGAACAAATCCTTTCATTCCTACAGAATAAGAAGGATTTTAAAGAATTTGCTATATTTCCCCTATAGGGCCCCGCCCCTCAGCCCCTAGGGGGGCCAGACCCATCATATACACAAAATTTGTTCCCCTTCCCCTAAAAAAGGCTTCCGACCAAATTTGTTCAAAATCTGCTCAGTCGTTCATGACTAGTAGCGTTTTAAAGGAAAAGTTGACGGACGGACGGACAACAGACACTGTGATATGGTATAAGCTCACCATGGTCCTTCGGACCAGGTGAGCTAAAAAGTAACCAGTATGGAATCATAACTGATTACACTGTTAACATTACACATGTTATGATTATATTTTGTGCTATGACAATGTAATATCCATTTTATTTATGACCTCACTCCCCTCTGAAGACACATTTGAACTCTTACAATCTCAAAGGTTGGAATAGTTGATTATGAAATCAGGGGTGAATGAGTGAATTTGACTCAAATAACAAATCAACATAAAGGTACCGTTCGTTTCGGTTTATAGTGTTTAAAATTGTGTTAAAAGCTAAGGTCATTCCAGGATGTGTGCCTAAGCAAGTGTCTAATGTATGCAATGTGTGCTGGAGGTGGTATGTTGATGTAGTTGCTTCTATTTGATAGCGCAGATCTGATGCCGACTTTATGGTGCTATCTCACTGATGTACCACACTGAGGTGACCCAGCACTGTACTCCATCTGGTCACATTATACAGTAATGACAACAGGTAAACAAGTAGTTGTGTTTACCCTAAATGCTGATTACCAGCTAAGGTCATTTATGGATGTGCCTCCATGTGTGTAATGTATGCATGTGCACTGGAGGCAGAATGTTGGTGTGGTTGCCTCTTTGCGATAGCGCAGATCTGTTGCTGACTTCAAGAGTGCTACCTCACTGAGATACCATGCCAACTGTACCCAGCACAGTATTCCACCCAATCACATTATACTAACTTGGGTTAACCAATTGTTGTGATAACTCTAAACGCTGAACGTTAAGCAGCGTGGAATAACTACCATGGTACTACAGATAAAGACATTGGCATGTATTGATGCGACTTGGAATGGAACCTTCAACACTAATTAGGGCCATTGGTACATGTATATATTTTCCCACCACATCTGTTGTTATGACCTTGACCTGTAGAACAAATGAATCTAAATATAGCTAAGGTACTTTACCCTTTCACCCCTATGTAACTTAAGTAGACTCTACCATGCATTGATCTGGATGAGTCCATTATGGTCTACAGTGGTGAAAGGGTTAAGCAACATCATTTCCCACAACACCTGATTGGTCTCTGACCCTGACCGATAAAACAAACACAAAATATTCACCACAAAATGTCACGCTCGAGTGGTTCAATACGATAACAAGTGTGATACTGTCTACAGGAAGTGTTTATGATGTAAACAATGGGTTACGCACCGTTTGCTTATTACATTAAATATTTACAATGTAGAGATAACTACCTGAGAACTACAGTGAACTGATATGAATCTATGTTTTTCGTACATCCTGAAATAATTGGTGAATTGATGCATCAGTGACTGTGAACATTTTCAAACACAGAGGTACCACATTTGTTATAATATAATTCCGATTAAGTTTCTTTCCCTATATGATCGTCTACAAAAACCCCATGATATAATAAAACTATCCATTAATGGTCAAAAATGTATTAGTGAAAATCATTAACGGGGACAACTCCAATTGAAAACGTCCAAAGAAACACTTGTTAGCACATTTATCATATAAATATTTACACATGTGTAATAAAACCTACTGCGATTGATCAAAACTGTGCGGAACATATTCCTACGCCACTACCTGTTCTAATTTAAAATTGACATATAGGTAACTTCAGACCAAATTTGGTAACTAGAAGACAGGACATTTTAACATCTTTTAAACGGTTCTTAAGATATTGTTATTTGAAATTTGAAATTTTAATTTTAAAGCTTTTAACCCACACTGACCTTTGACTCCGGCTAGCACTTAGAGTTGACCTTGGACCTCATTACTGTTATACAGAGAATGATTCACACAGCTGGTCTACATAACATACCCAAGTATCATGACTCTAGACCAAATGGTTCATAAGATATTGTTGTTTGAAGTTTTTAACATATTTGACCCCTGTGACCTTGAAATTAGGTCAAGGTAATTTTAATGAGGAAGTTTTATAGCACTCCATCCCAGGTAACTACTGGCCAAAATCATGACCCTTGGCTTTATGGAACTTGAGAAGAAGATTGATTGTTACAGCTTTAAACCAATGTTGACCTTTGACCCCTGACTAGCACTTAAAGTTGACCTTTGACCTCATTACTGTAATTAAGAAAAAGATTCATACTGCTGGTCTACAATGCATACCCAAGTATCATGATTCTAGTCTGAATGGTTCTTCGGATATTGTTATTGTTCTCTGTGACCTTGATATCAGGACCAAACTGTCAGCTTTAATTATGCTTTTCTTAAGAATTCCTTTATATACGTTAATATGATTTACATTTCAAAAGAAGAATTGACCAGACAATGTGAAATAGTCAACAGCGTATTGATGGTGGTGACCGATCCAACACTGCACATGCAAACTTGCCTAAAAACTTTAACTAAGTCCAAGTAAACTGTTTTCGCCCCACAGATATGAAAATATGGTTTAGCACATTGCTTGCACTCCATATAAATGCCTCAACCTTATAATAGACAACAGCGTATTGAGTGTGATGATCTAAAACTGTCTGGAAAAAACTTGCCCAAAAACTTAAACCCCAGTGAAGTAGGACGCAGGCACCGAATAGACGAGCTAATTACTAAGAAAATGTTTATGAAGACAGGAAATATATTGTGAAATAAGACATTTTTGTGGGGCCCAAATTTTTGTGGTTTCCCAAAAAAACACCATTAAGTGGGTTCATGCATACAGAGAATAGCTTTATATCAAACTTGTAACTATTTTGCGTGGACCTATGAATTCTTGGAAGAAGAGTACTCACGAAATCAATGAAGTTAAAAACTCAACAAATATTACTGATTTCACAGTATACTATAGTAAGTTAGGAAGGCAAACATAAAGCTGTTCATGTATATGGGAGATATCATCTGAGACTTGTTACCTACCAGTAGTGGTAGCCGAGGTGAAAAAGTTAATTAAACATAGTCAGGTAAGGATGTCTATTTCCATCACTTTCATCCTCAGGTAGAATCCAGGTAAGCTCGTTTGTGATCAAGTATTGATGAGGTTTCCAGTCCCCTGACATATTTTATGGATATAGCAAATTGGATCATACATCAAACAAGCTTGCCTAGTTAATAACGACACCACAGAGTCAGGCTATTAATCGTCCAATCTTTCACTTAATTCCCAACCCAAGCTATTAACATCTTCCTTCATTACTTCAAACAGAATCAACAAAAGGGAAATGTACATTTCTTCACCATACTTCAATAATTTCACCAAAAACAATCTTGTATACATGTATATGTGTAATTTCAAAAAGGTCATATTCCACATCAGTTGGTAGTTCTTGGAATATTTAAAGAGATGTAAATTAAAAAGAGAAAAAAATAATTAATTTGAATAATTCAGATACCATGGAAATATCCATGGTAGGAGCATTGTGTTTCTTGGCAATTGATTAAATTTGACAAGATTTGTGTAAAGGTAAGATTAGTAAAAGAGGCAGGGGGGAGTGAGAAGGAGGGGGAGAAGTAGGATGAAGAGGAAGATGAAAAGGAGCAGGAGGTATGGCAAGAAGTCGGAGAACTTGTATACCTGACCAGGAGATTTGAAAATCTTGGTAATGAAATTAATATTCCTAATTTTTTTAGCTCTGTCTCTCTTATCCCAAGGATGCTAAATTATAGTAAATCTAGATATCTGGTTGATATAATTATTGGTATAGATTTGCATTTGGTAATTGCAGTTGGGATCTCAACCATTTCCGGGTTATGACCCTAGGATTGAGCCAACAGGCATGTGAGCCAAGTCCTAGAGCAAATTCATGCCTGCTTGTCTTCATATCCAGCAAGAACTAATTCCCAGAGGCCAGGTAGTATACACAGAGCTCCAGGATTAAGCAAAAAATATGTGTGTTTAAGGTATCCCGACCTACCCTAGATTTTACTGCCGACCCTAGATATTTGATCACCTTCTTGTATCTATGATTAATTTATTAGCCAGACAAAGTTCACATCCACTCATTAAAATGTACTTTCTTCCGGTTCTGGGAGTCTGACCTTATTCTTGACAAAGTAATAGCCATTATAATGTGTGGAAATGCATTGTAAAATTTGAAATAAAGCATAATATTAATTCACAAATAATTCAACATTAAAATAAAATTATTTGCCTACTGACCTACCCTATTTTTTCAGGCCTGTTACTTGAAACAAACATATATTTTGTTTGGCCTGACTGTATATAGTTAATGAGTAGGAATCTCGATTGTTTCCAGTTGCTATGATGCTAGGGGTTGTGCCAGACTGTAGGCCAATCTTGATTGTTTCCAGTTGCTATGATGCTAGGGTTTGTGCGAGACTGTAGGCCAATCTCGATTGTTTCCAGTTGCTATGATGCTAGGGGTTGTGTGAGACTGTAGGCCAATCTTGATTGTTTCCAGTTGCTATGATGCTAGGGGTTGTGCGAGACTGTAGGCCAATCTCAATTGTTTCCAGTTGCTATGATGCTAGGGGGTGTGCCAGACTGTAGGCCAATCTTGATTGGTTCCAGTTGCTATGATGCTAGGGGTTGTGTGAGACTGTCGGCCAATCTTGATTGTTTCCAGTTCCTATGATGCTAGGGGTTGTGCCAGACTGTAGGCCAATCTCGATTGTTTCCAGTTGCTATGATGCTAGAGGTTGTGCCAGACTGTAGGCCAACCCTGATAGCATGATTATATGTTTGTATTTTTATGCCCTTAATGGCATTCGGTTATGGGACAGGAATCTTTACCATTTCCGTTTTATGACCCAATGCTTTTTACCTTAAATGACCCCAGTGACCTTGAAGGTATGTACATGTAGGTATAGATCTTTTATCTATCTTTATGCCCTTAATTGCATATGGTTATGAGACAGGAATATTTACCGTTTCCCTTTTAAGACCCAATGCTTTTTATCTTAATTGACCCCTGTGACCTTGAAGGTATGTACATGCAGGTATGTATCTTTTATCTATAGCAATATCCATCCCAGGCACCTACTGGCCAATTACCCTGATGCTGGATTATCAGCTTTGTAAAAGAAGCCGTTCAAAGGAAAATTTGACAGAGCGATGGATGATGGATGCTGCCTTTTAAGATAAACTGAAAGGCGCTTTATGCCAGGTGATCTTATAAAGTAAGAACTAAATGTGCTATGTATTTATAAATACCTTTATTCTCCTTCTTGAGAATCTCAATCTCATCATGGAGTGACTTGAGGATTTCTTGGTGCTGTTGACGAAGAAATAAGATGCTCCTCTCGAGGTGGTGTATCCTCTGAGAGGGGTTTAGTTCAGATATGTCAACATCACGCTCCTCCTCTTCTCCTTCTTTCCGTCCCTCAGGACCCCCTGTCACTTTGTCCTTGACAAAAGGTTTAGGGTAGCGGCCCCGATCCAGAGTGTTTATTCGTGACCACTGGGGAAGTGTGCTTAGGGGCGGCAGCTGGTTCATGGTTGTTAGGTCGGAAATTTTCTCCTGTACGACTCCCTGCTTGATCATGTTGCCAGCCGTGGCATCGCCCGGGAGTGGCTGACCTGGGGGTAGCGGCTCCGTACTCCTGTTTGTTATGGTGGCACCCAATGAGTTGCCACTTTTCTTGGCTGAAAGTTGTCAGCACTGTGGCTCACTAGCAAAAATTATGAAATATCAAAATTAAACAATGGCACATGCAGAAATTTATACAATGGACATGAATTATAATTTTAGGAGGAACAGTTCAGTTTTCACAAAGAATATACATTAAAATATTTTCAAACGTCAGGGGCCTGTTGTTGAAAGCCCGATTACTACATATGACAAGTTATTTTTTGAAATATTTTGAATGAAATTAAACTGGTATATAGACACAAAAAAATACAAAAGTTTGTAAATTTTCAGATTTTTTTCAAAAACAGCATTTTGAGAATTTCTGTTAATGACTTGTTCAGCTAAAACTAAGGTTCATTTGAAAATTTAAACATGCTAAAACCTAGGTTCACCTGACATGTAACACATTAGGTTCACTCGGTACAGTTATTGTATAGAGGACAAATTCACTTACAGGTAAGTTACTAATAACACTATACAGCTTGTAGCCAGTACACCTATCAGGTACTATCAATTACCCTTTTGTAATAATAATCCACCTGTTCAATCGTTACAGAGAAAAGTATTATCACACACCTTTACCCATAAATCATTGCACATGTATTATAGTTACCTACAGACCGCTGAATCAAATAACCAATATTAGGGCCTTGCTGCTGAAAGCCTTGTCAGCTTAATGATAATTTTATTCAAATTTTTCATCTAGTATATTTCATAAATATTAAAGTTTGTTATTAGATATGCATGTAAAGATATATTATGATTGTCCAAAGACAAGAAATATAAAAAAAAATATTAGGTAATTTGTCAGATATTTCTAAAAAATTATGTTAATGATTTATAAGCTCATCAGACTTTGACTGGATCTAGTTGTAGAATGTAGACCTGACATTTGGATACTGAACACTTAGTCTTTATTACGTTTGTCACTAAGGCTGGATATAAAAACATGTTTGTTACTTGGTAAAATAATAAAAGTAAAGCAGGAAGAGTATGACTATATCAGGAGTATGATATTAATTCAAACAGTGACATTATTTCTTAGAGTATGACATTATTTCCAAGAATATGACATTACATCCAGGAGTTCTCAAGTATACAAGAGTATGACATTATATCCAAGAGTATGACATTATATCCAGGAGTTTGACATTATATCCAGGAGTATGACATTATATCCAGGAGTATGACATTATATCCAGGAGTTTGACATTATATCCAGGAATATGACATTATATCCAGGAGTATGACATTATATCCAGGAGTATGACATTATATGCAACAGTATAACATTATATCAAATAGTATGACATTATATCAAAGAGTATGACATTATATCAAAGAGTATGACATTATATCAAAGAGTATGACATATAGAATATGACATTATATACAAGAGTATAACATTATATACAAGAGTATAACACTATATCAAACACAAGGTTATTGAAGACACCGTTTTTTTTAAATACCTAATAATTACCCTATTTATACGATAAAACCCTTTCATCCCTTTTGGTTTGAGATGGAGCACAGCACAAGTTGGAAGATTTTTATAATGCCAAACAAAAGACTTGTAGATTTACTCCAAAGGGGAGTGGATTTTTTTTCTCTTTTAGAACTACCCTGTCATATGTATACAATGTTGATATAACATCAATGAATTGTTGCAGTGATTTCATATTAGTATTACTGGGGAATCCCCTTGTCTCATCATCTTACTTCATACGACTGTGGTAGTTTAAATTAGCTAGATAGTCATCTCTAACATTAGTACAAAGATACAGTAAGCTTAGTTAATGTACCCAGGGTTCTAGCACAAAATGTTTAGGTTTAAAGTAGCAGGACCCTGTTTAAAGAATATCTATCCAAAACTTTTAAGGAAATTATCATCCAAATGCCTAATTAACTTCAGTTATCCTACTGAAAATCTTACGAGCAATTAATTATAAGGCATTGGCCAGGGCACAAAACTTTTTTTGGTTTGGCTTGGTATATAAGTTAAACACTGTTGATTAAGCTGTTTAAAATGAAACTTTGTCAGATGTCAATTAGATATCTTATACCCATTTAGCTGTGATTAGTTCCAAAATATATTGATTTTTTAATATCCTGTATGCACGCATCAATACAATGACAAGGTCTGTATGTTAGCATCATACCAATATGTATAATATAACTACATGTACATGTACTTTATCTATTTCATTTCAGAAAGATTAAATGTTCCTTTTTAGCAACTAATTCAGTCTAACTGATCAGCATCATTAATTATTGTAATGTTTTTAACAAAGTTACAAAACCATTTGTGTCTGTAACCACAGTATGTTTTTATTTGTCAAAATAAATAATCTGATAAAGTCATAGTCAGAATCATGGCATGGTCCATGCTTAATAAACTTCAGAGAACAAATTACCAATGGAAAAACCCAGATCAAGGAATCAAGGGTGCTGAAAAAAACACAACCATTTCAAATTAGGTTAAAATAGTTTTCTCTGACAAATGGAATATCTTGTTTTCAACCCTTCAAAAGATTATCCCTATGAAATTATTTAAACTCACAGCATTACAACATTGCTAACTTCACTACTTTGGCATAAAAGTTATACATGTATAGCCTACTGAAGCCGATATGGGCCACAGAGAAAAGAAATGTCATAATAATGACTTAAGCTATGTCATAATAACAACTTAGCTATGTCGTAATAATGACTTACTATCTCGTAGTAAGGACTTAGTTATGTCGTAATAACGATTTACTATCTCATAATAACCATAGTAAATCGTTATTACGACATAACAGAGTCGTTATTACGACATAGGCATGTCGTTATTGCGAGATAGTAATTAAGTTGGTATTACGACATAGGCATGACGTCATAACGACATACTCAGTGCTCATAAGGGTGAGACGATTATTAGGGACATTACAGTACTAAACATCTTATGCATGTAAGAGTAGAAAATGTCTCCTGCAAGGGACATCACTGTATTTTGGTCAAAAACTTATTTAACTTCATACAACAAAGTCAAGATTTATGTATACATTAACTTCAAAGTAATATTATACTCTGTTTAAAACTGACTTACAAAAATGAAATACTCATAATTTATGGTTTGAGTTTTGGATATAGAAAAATATTGAATTAGATCAACACAAAATTTTTAGCCCTACATAAAGTGAATCACAAGCTTATAAGGTCATATCATATATAATACAAGCACTTAGTCGTTGTATGGTTTTTTTGCGAGTACTTGCCAATATTCGTCCGTGAAAAGTTTAATGCAGATTTATATAGATCTGTCAGTTTGGTCGCAGGTATTAAACAGGATAAATATATTGACACAGGTAAAGTATTTACCTTTAACAAATAATCATATATCTAAGACTTTGTTGTAAGTCTGTATTCATGGTGACAAAATGGGCCATTTAATATGTGTGTAATAATTCTAATGTCGGAAATGGTACATGTGTATTAGTACTATTGAGACGAATTCAATCGATGCATTGATTTGGCAAATAAAAGAAATATGTTCCGTTTTTTAATTTTGAAAACTGGTATAGGCTGAATGTGGGCAAAAGTATTTCCTCAGATTTTTTGTGAAGTGTTTTCTGTAATGATTTATAATAAATTGGTGTAAAATGATGTTATCTTTAATTTCGTGTGTTATCATTATTTCATTTGCAAAAACATAATTTTGTTAAGAAGAATATAATATCTATGGCCAGCCAGCCCTCTCTGATGATACGTTAGCTATAGACTTGGCTGATATCTGTCTCTAGCTGACAGAGTGACCATCTAGGTTAACTTTATCAAAATGACCAAAGGTTAAGATAATAATCTCTAAATAGTGTTACACCCATAATCAATGGCCACTGTAAACACTATATCAATGAACAACAAGTTCATTGCTTGTTGCATCGAAAATAACCCATATTGACCATAGCATATTTCTGTGGCCATTTTATTGTACAGAAACCAGTGTACTAGCAAATTACGTCATGGTTACAATGGAGGGACCCAACATCTATTTAATAGTAGCTGACTGACAATTAAAATCAATGTTTCCCTTTAAAGTACAGACAATTAAAATTTGACTAATCAATTGAAGAAATGACCATCAGATCAAGCTAGCATCTGTTGCTGAGGTATATAATCAGCATTTTTTATCCGATAATTATGCTTCGGCCCAAGTTAAGGTATAGGGTATGTCAGATACCTAGGCTCCATGTTTTTCATTTCAACAACAAGCTGTACAAAGCTGATGTCATATTATCTTATTCTGCCAATTCAACATGGATGTGGAAATGATTAGAAATACATGCATGTATGCTTAATCAAAAAGTTAAGTTACCTAAAGGCCACTTTTTTACATCTTTTTTACATTTGCAATACGCGTCATGACCGTGAAGGCTTTTGGAAGAGTTTTATATATATATATATATATATGCAAAACTGGTTTATCAGGGCAAATAAAACAATCTCTCTCTGTCTCGGTTCCACTACACTGTATGATTATTGGTGATTGACCCAGATTGTTGGACACATTTTTGGCTAAACATCATTATTGAAACATTTCTTTATCTCTATATATAGAAATGTACAATACCCGAGACAGAAATACATATTTCCTACAGCTGTACAATCTCCGCGGTTATTCTTGTGTGTCTTTAATCCAACAACATGTCAAACAGCGATTTCAACAAAAGTGGTCATGCGGTTTAATCTCATTTTGGATTTAAAGGCTTTTCAAACCAGAAGTATAAGCATGTACTTGTTATAAGTTTATTTACACAGTTAACTCCAATAGATTAACTCACAGATAAAATGTTTTCTACTGAGAAAGGTGCAATGTACATCACATACAAGTATATTCATCATTTCAACTAAGGTCATAAATTTGCAGTAATTCTATTCTAGTGATACAGAGTACAAATATTTTACTTTGAATTTATAAAAGATGTGAACCCACTTACGCCTTCCCCACCAAGTATATCCATGCAATATTTCAACTAAGGTGAAATATCTGTTGCATTTTTGCAGTAATATAGAGTGGTATAGAGTACAAGTAACAATATTTCACTTTAAATTTATAAAAGATGTGAACCCCCTTCCGGCCTTCCCCACAATATTTTCTGCAACTAATATTTAGGGCCATATTAATCAGCACTCTGACTTAAAATCTATCTTTTTTCATAACACGAGAAAAATGAATTTTGTCTTCCTCACTCAGCGATACTTGCTACTGCACATCATAGAATAGCTAGGTTTGAACAGAATTGTGTTGCATACCTGCATTGCCATTATAAATAAAATATTAAAAAGATGAATTTCATTCTTTAAATGTTTAAATGGTCATTTGTGTATGCAAACAACCTTGAATTAAGAAAAAACTGATAGCACATCAATTTTGGTGTCCGTTACATAAGGAGAGATTCCCTTTGGTCGTGTTCTATCCATGAGCATACACAATGTAATTCATCTGAGTCTAGATCTGCAGAGTGTTAATGTACTGTTCACTCGCTTTTCATTCAAACTTGATGAGCAAACGGGGAACAGGTTCTTTATCAGAAAACCGAACAGGTAGCAAAAAAACACCAATATATATATAGTTATGTACCCAATAACCTTTGTAAAGTACTAGTTTTATCCAAACTAATGAAACCTTATCTTTGGAAGATAGTAGTTCCCATTTAACCTTATTGGTATTACATACATTTAGCATTCCTGTCCATAGACATTTATCCAAGCAGAATATTTGACTGACAATGAGTCAATTTCCTTCTCTCTTTGAATTTTTAATTAAGTGCCTAAACATTTTAACAAATGAAGAAAATGAAACTGAAGCTCTTGAGTTTGAGTTTGAGCTTAAGTTAATTTACAATGTTAATGAACATCACACAATGGGAGACTATAACTTTGAGGTCAGCTTGATGATATTTAATATCAGACAGATAACCTAAAAGTGTTGGTGATTGGGGACAGAATTAACCTTATGCACCTTTAACCCTTTCACCACTGTAAACCATATTGGACTCATCCAGATCAATGTATGGTAGAGTCTACTAAAGTTATCTAGGGGTGAAAGGGTTAACACACAGTAGACAGTTGTTGATAGTGTTTTTTTATTGATTTCATCTCTTCTTATTTTTTTATGAAAGTCCCACAGGGTATGGTTTTCTTTTCAGAAATGATTTATCATAACCTTGCTGAGAAAAAAATAATCTGTTTCCAATGACTGGTTACAGTTTTTTACAGTGGTATAGGGGACATTGATTTACATGATAATTAAGAATGTAGGTGCAAAGACAGCAACCTTATCATATAAAAATTCTGAGCTCATAAATTACATGTACTAAAGATTAATCCTAGCTCCATGACACCTTGAGCCAATTGCATGATGTATTTAACCCCCTTAAAGTGTCAGTAGCCTTCTATTCTTTAAGGTTTTCCCCCTTTTGTGTTGTCTGAGCACTGTGTTATCTTACAAACTTATTGGATTCTGATATACTAATACATTTCACAATTAGTACATGGTATTCCCAATGCAGGAGGGAGACAGAGGTATGCCCCCTTTGAAATGAAAAAATAATAAGAGAAAGGAAAAGAATAAAAACCATACCAGAGAAATGGAATGACAAAGCCTAAACTATTTCATTTATCTGAACAGTTGTGACACGTTTATGAGAATCATAAATATAAAAAACATGAAGTAACATTTAAGGATATAATAATATACCCATAAACAAAATGTGCCCCCTCCCCTTAACAAAACGTCATGCAATTTATTGTTCTTGATTCTAGTTCTGATACATGTGTGTACCAAGAACTTACCGTGCTAGTTATAGCTACATTTTTGTATGTTATATTTCAAAGTACAGATAACATACTTGTAACTAAGATTTGGTCCAGCATAAGGATGGAAAGCTAAACTAAAAAGATTGAATTTTGAACCGAAAAAAAGATCTGTTGATAAAACTAGTACAATAGAGTATATTGTTCATTCCTTTGATTTAGTAATGGTTTGATCTCCTTTTGTTTTAAATAATCAAATTGTTGAATTCAACTGTTTCTGTTTGCTTATTAGTGCATCAAAAGCTAAATATTTGTTGAAAATATTTAGTATTATGCATAATATGTGTTTCAACTCAATCTGATCGCAAATTTGTTAAACATTTCCATGAAAAAGTAAAAGAGCAGAGCTAGGCTGGTAACAGGAATGTACACACAACAGGAAACAAAGTGCCAACTATATATATATGATTGACAATCATAGAAGCATAAAAGTGTATATTCCTCTTTTAATGTAAATATCCTGCCATGTAATTCATAATTAGTCTGGTGACATGGATATATATGCTGATGCTTTTCCTTAGCGGTAGGTTCTTTTTCATTGGTTGCAACATCCATGTAACTACTGATTACTAAACATTACAAGACAGCATAGGAAACTTAACGATTATTTGATTTAATAATACAGCTGCTTATGACTGAATGAAAATTATTAAAAAATAATGTAAATGGAATATAACACTGCTTATCAATTCCTATATTATAGGTTTGTCAAAGAAAACATGATCTTGTCTCTGCACTGGTAAATTTATACCATGTTATCTTATCTTGTATACATACATGTACATGTATGCATGTGTCTTATTTTTTTAAACTTTAGGATATATACATGTATACAATACAGTGTCTCATTAAATATTTAATAATAGTGTTACATGCCAAGATCTACTTCACACTCTGATACATAAAGTACTAGAGTCCACATTTTTCAATTATGCAAACAATAACAAAAGCTAATCTGATGGGCTACAAATATTCTGCCACTGGCGCTGGTAAACATTTATTTCTGCCCAAACCAAATCTGATACTGTGTAAGTATTTACAAAGGTGCTTGCATATAATAGTTTCCGTCATTAAGACGATGTAATTACAGTTCTTAAAATGTTGGTATATGTATGTGAGTATATATATACTGAAAGCAGAAAATATATATACTTACCAAATATTCAACATTGTGAAGTCAAATCCAACAATAATTTCACGTTTACATTTTCCTTATTCCATTATACAGATTTGATATCCGATTTCGTGCCAATCATCTAGAAGAAACAACAGAAAATCCAATATATCAGTGTTTTCCCTAGCACATTGTCCTCTCGTCAGTTTACCTACTGTGGCATGTCACCTATTTGATATGCAAATTTTATCCACGCCGTCTCTATTGGACACACCTGATCCAGAAAAGTAATTTCCGGTTTCAAAATTTATTGTCAATTTTCTTATGTAGAGTAGGACTTTTCCAATAACTGGAAATTGAACTATGGGGATTAAAAAGATATTCTGATATGAACGTACTTGTGTTTGAGTGCCAAGATTGCATTTGTTACGTGATCAAACTCGAGAGGGTCTTCGTTGCTACCCAGTGGCAGCCATTTTTCAACAAGTACCAAAGGGAGATAAATTATGAAAATGTAAATCCGGAGTGACTTGCCCTTGATTTTGTCACTTCCTATATAAACACGTGTATGTTGAATATGAAGATGCATTTATCATAACTGATAACTGTACGTGTAAGTGTATGTGTTTGGTCACAATGTAACTGTTCCAATCTTGGAGATTCGTCTCTCATAGGAAGAAGAACTGTTTTACGTTTGATTCTCTTTGCTGTCTGTGTTATAATCACTAAGCACCGATCTGCATCAAGTGATAAGTCATGTATCAAATAACTCTACTTCATTGACAGGGATATCTACATGCAGCACAAATGTTTAGTGTTTGTGGAATGTAACCTTTATTCTACTTTAAAAACAGGGGCCCAAATGAATTTTGGTCTGTACCGCTCCCAGTCTGGTCATGCATTTTTTCCTCAGCTGTAACACATTCCCAAGAATTACATGCATGTACTTCATAAGAAAATTTGGGCTGTTAACGTTTAAACGGTCAAACCGGTCGGACCGCAGTTGTTCGTTTATTAAATAAGGTCGGACCTAGTAATCTGAGGTAACGTGTTATTTCTCCCCAAATCCCGTTCGCCCTAAGGGTTGTTTCGCCCCAAATCCTGTTCGCCCTAGGTTGTTTTGCCCTAAAAAAAATCTTTAAGTCATAAATATCATGTTAAAAGTTAAAAAAACCCTTATCTTTCTCTTGAATCAAGATATAATTACGTGCCGGAAGGTGAAGAACGAACCTGTATATTCATCACCGAATCCTACAACGGACATACTAATATCCGGAATATACTGTATATTATCGTTTTCATGTTGGCAATTTACTTAGGGAATTATCAAAATACATTAAATATACTTGTATAAAAATGTATATACTTGTCAGTGTGGCAGGTTCTATGCTGCCAACAGTCACACACATCACTTCAGATACCATGCTGTCTGCGTCTAACCACGGAGTCGCACAAAATGCACAAATCATCCATAATCCGTAATCTGATGCTGCTTTCAGGTGATTCTTGACAAAGCCTTGCAAGGTCTGTGTAAACATTTGCAGGTTTCAGGATTTATACCCGAAATGGTTAAATGGAAAACTGGTTGATCCGCATAAACGAACAGGCCCCTGGTTGAAATATAGTCAACTGGTCAATAGGAGTAGCTTTTGAACTTTCAAGCATTTTCACTTAACCTTTAGGGGAGCTACATTCTTCCTTTATACAACAATTGATATCAGGTCCCATAAACCAAGTTTGCACCCGAAGCATAATTGATTGAAAATCAGGGAAAAGGGTTTGGGTTATGAGCCTGGAAAAAAGTATTAGGAGCGGAGCCAGACCTCTGCATCAGTTCTGATTGCATGAGTATATACCTTTCACTAAGAAGAAAACCAATGATGGTCAAATTCAAACTATAAATTCATTAGTCATTATTAAATTCAGAAAAGTAATACCCATTGCTTACCCCCATCAGATGATCTTTTCCTAAACCTTAACTTAACCTTAAGTGTCTCCGTGCCAGTAGTCGCATAAGGCCTCCACGCTTTTTAGCTCACCTGGCCCGAAGGGCCAAGTGAGCTTATCCCATGGTGCAGCGTCCGGCATCCGGCGTCCGTCAACTTTTTCCTTTAAAATGCTACTTGTCCTGAATGGCTCAGAGGATTATGACCAAATTTGGTCAGGAGCATCATTGGCCAAAGGGTTCTCAGTTTTGTATAAACGGAGGGTATACCCCCCCTGGGGGCAGAGGGGCGGGGCCAAATAGGGGGAAAATAGGTAAATCTTTAAAAATCTTCTTCTTCTCAACCAATAGAAGGATTTTGACCAAATTTGTCCTAGAGCATCTTTGGACAAAGGAGACTCAAGTTTGTATAAATGGAGGGTGTGGCCTCTTTGGGGGCAGAGGGGCGGGGCCAAATAGGGGAAGTAGAGGATTTTTTCTCTCCTACTATACAAGTGAAGGGATTTAAACCAAATGCAGTCTGAAGCTTGGTCAGGAGCATCATTGGCCAAAGGGTTCTCAGTTTTGTATAAACGGACGGTATAGCCCCCCCTCGGGGCAGAGGGGCGGGGCTAAATAAGGGGAAAAAAGGTAAATCTTTAAAAATGTTCTTCTTCTCAACCAATTGAAGGATTTTGACCAAATTTGTCCTAGAGCATCTTTGGACAAAGAAGACTCAAGTTTGTATAAACGGAGGGTGTGGCCCCTCTGGGGGCGGAGGGGCGGGGCCCAATAGGGGAAATAGAGGATTTTTTTTCTCCTGCTATACAAGTGAAGGGATTTTAACCAAATGCAGTCTGAAGCATGATTAGGGACAAAAGAATCAATTTTGTATAAACTGAGGTGTGTGGGCCTCCTTCTAAGGGCAGATGGGTGGGGCCCATTAGGGGAAATAGAGGAAAACATCAAATATCCTTCTCCTTTTGTACCGATGAAGGGATTTTGACCAAATTTGGTCTGGAGCATCATTGGCCAAAGGGTTCTCAGTTTTGTATGAACGGAGGGTATGGTCCCCCTGGGGGCAGAGGGACGGGGCCAAATAGGGGAAAATAGGTAAATCTTTAAAAATCTTCTCCTCAACCAATTGAAGGATTTTGACCAAATTTGTCCTAGAGCATCTTTGGACAAAGGAGACTCAAGTTTGTATAAACGGAGGGTGTGGGCCTTCTGGCGGCATAGGAGCGGGGCCCAATAGGGGAAATAGAGGATTTTTTTTCTCCTACTATACAAGTGAAGGGATTTAAACCAAATGCAGTCTGAAGCATGCTTAGGGAGAAAAGAATCAATTTTGTTTAAACTGAGGTGTGTGGATTCCCCTTCTTTGGGGCAGATTAGTGGGGCCCATTAGGGGAAATAGAGGAAAACATTAAAGATCCTTCTCCTTCTGTACCGTTGAAGGGATTTTAACCTAACCAAACTTGTTTTAGAGAATCTTTGGGCAAAGGGAATTGAATATTTATAAATGGAAGATGCAACTTTGTTACTTGTACTCCTTTGATAAACCTGAATGGTACTCAGCAGGTTTTAAATTGAAAAAAAAAATACCAGGTGAGCTATTAAGGCCCCAACAACCTAATCTGTCTTTCCCTGCTGTTTTTGCGTTGTTCCAGCTACTCCATCCTTTATGGTTGCGATCTTTTTCAACCGTTCTTCTCCATGTTGGTTTTGGTCTCCCTATTGCTCTTTTTCCTTCTGGTGCCCATCCCAAAGCTATTGTACAGTCATTTACTCCTTCTCTCCTCAAGATGTGACCAATCCAGTTCCACCTTCTCCTTATTTCACAGCTGATGTCATTTATTTTGGCTAGCTCTTTAATTTCAGCATTTGGTTTCTTTGCTGCCATCTTACTCTTAATGTCCTTCTGAGACACTGGTATTGGAAGGTGTTCAGTTTCTTTTCTTCTGCTTTTGTAATTTTTCCAGGTTTTAGAGCCATACAGGAATACAGGTTTAACAAGCGACTTGAACAGATCTAGATGTATCTTTGTCTTTCTCCCTAAAAGAAACCATTAAAACTATTTTTGATATAGATTTAATTAAGTCATTTTATCTTTTTTTTTTTAATTCAGGGGATGAACTAGTAACAAAACCATGGAAAAACTTGACATAGAACACCTGGAAAAGGAGTTTGGTCCCTTCCTGAACCCTAAAGCCAAACTGGATGTTAAGGGTATTGCTACAGAGTACTTCCTGGGACTGAGTGGTGGGATGGAAGGCCGCATATTTGTGGCCGGTAGTGACAAATTCATGGAGGGGATTGTCTCCCTTCTCAAGGATGACACAAAAGACATTGTTGAAAAGAATTACAAGACACTGATAAACCTGACAAACTTACAAACAGCATCTAATCGAATTTTATCACTGCCTTCCTATCCGAACCTGGAAGCTGAGTTTGTGAAGGAGATGCTTGATCCAGAATTTGAAATGGCAGATTTTGTTAGTCAGTTACTTTCCAATGTGACCAGAACAGAGAACTGTGCTAAGAAGGTAGCTAAGGTGCTGATGCAGACTGATCAGGGTGTATCTAAACTGGTAAATGCTTTGTGCAGTGTCAAATATAATCCCAAGGCTAACCTTCACCACTTAGCAACAGTGCTTGGCAACCTGACCCAAATTCCCGAATTCAGGACAAAGGTCATGGCACAGGATCAGTTTGTGGTTCAGAGACTTCTACCTTTTATTGAATTCAAAGAGTCAAAAACGCGTCGACATGGAATTGTGGCCTGCTTGAAAAATTGCTGCTTTGATGTTGGTATGAAACAGCCATGTATTTTGATTGATATATTATGTACAACAATATTAAAATAGGATTTTTTTCTTCTTTTTTAGTTTCAGTAAACTCTTTCAAATCAGACATCCTGTAGGACAAGTTATTGATCAGATTAGACAGAATGTCAGGTTTTACTGATTTTCCATCAGCGTCCTTAACTTATTTAGGAACTTCAGTTTTACATTTAACCTCATTTTCTACTAAATGCCTCCATGATAGTCTTCTGATATTTTTGTACAATGAATAACCCCTGTAATATTACATGTACCGGTATCAAAAGTTAAAAAAAGAATCGCCTCTAAAATTGGCATATACACAGTCTATGTTTGTACTCAGCACATGTGTAAATATTGTGAAAAATCTAGTTTGACGACCTATGCTAAAACGTGAGTATCTGTGACCGAGTAGGTGATATTTAATTTAAGACAGGTTTTAAGAAAAAAGGTACTACTTGCGTGGGTAAAATTTTGGGTTAAAAATCATGTTTTCTTGCAATTTTTTGGCATTTTTTGATGTGGTAACCACAAGTCCCAAATCTGGGGAAAGCACTTTTTGAAAAATATTCATTCTTCTAAAAAAAACGTATTCAAAATGTAGTTTATAAATATATATATATATGTAGGTGTGTTGTGCAGGATGAATCCGCTATCCATGTTTATCCGAGACATGCTCTTTATTTTTAGGGTCAAGCCATTTCTACTGTTCTCTGCTACCTCTATTTTCTCAGATTTTCTGTGGAGTGGCCCTACATCACTTTATTGTGATAAGGGGATGTAGATTTATGAAAGTCATTTGTAGGAAATTTTTAATCTCATATGTATATATATGTTATGTTCTTAATTTGTGTGTATAAATGATTTTCAGATTGCCATGAGTGGTTGTTAGGTGACAGTGTTGACCTGTTACCACGGTTACTGCTCCCTCTGGCTGGTCCAGAGGAGTTTGATGATGAGGACAATGAGAAGTTACCAGACGACCTGCAGTACTTGCCCCCAGACAAGGCACGCGAGCCCGACCCAGAAATCAGAAAAATGATCATTGAGACAATCTTCAAGGTAGATTCATCAACCAAGTGGGGGCCGACATGGCTTTATGAGATTTTAGTTAAAGGGACATCACGTGAAAAGGCGTTTTTTTTTAATGAATATATGTATTGTATGCACTTCCACTTATGTTACCTTGCTATCCCCATATTCATAGTCCGTTCCAAATGTCCAGTTTGACCACTTGAATTGTTCGGGAAAGCCCTGCTAAAATAGCGCCGATAACGTCACCTGACTAGGCAGTAAACACAAGTGGTGCGAGCGAGATGAAACGGTTTCCAAAGGGGCCCCCAGAGAGGGGCCGTCATGCAACTGCAACTTCTTACCGCACTAAGAAACCAAGTTATATGATTTCTAAGTCCGTATTCAAACTTATTGAACAGTTATTATTCATCATTAGAAGTTAATTGCACACTTGCCAATATTCAGAATTTAAATTTATTTAGCTTTAAACATAAATGTGTTGCCAATAAAATTA
>NW_018408629.1:1538551-1552905 GCF_002113885.1 Mizuhopecten yessoensis
AACTAAGTTCATCTGTGTTCAAACTCAGACAAAGATACTAGCGAGCTTAATAGTTTTAGATATTTATTCATAACATAAACAGCGCTAGCATTTCTGTCGATTCCATTTCAGCTTAACCGGCTATCCGGAAGAATACATGCACCGTACTAACTGCTACGGCAGTTATTTTCTCCTTTGAATACTGCCCACCTGCAATAATGATTCCGTAACGTACTCCTTGCGCTATCTTTTGACCATTTGTCAACTTTTCGTTTCGTAGCTGACACGGTACAACACTTTTCTTTCGCTTACTTCACACGGCCAGTCATTTTGTTTACAAAGAAATGGTGTGCTATGCGCATGCGCTAATAGAGGGAAATCCCTAACAAAACGTTGGTCAGACAGGTAGAAATACCGATGATTTTCTTAGATTTAATCATTTTTATGAATCTATTTCAGCCAAATCCGATTGTTATTTTCCATAAGGAGTTTCACTTGATATGTTTATGTAGTATTTGAAAAAAAGGCAAAAAATAAAGTTACTTCACCGTGATGCCCCTTTAAATACAGATAACTAAATGTAAATATAGAACAAATGTCACTCCAAGTCCCGATATTTCGGCCACCTGGCCTTCTTCAAGAGCGAAAGTCAACAGTCGTTTCTTGCATATTCGGAGGTACAGGAAATGACGTACAAATGTATGACGGCACAATGACTCGTTGAGTCTATGACGTCATAAAAGCACACTGTCAGAAACACAAAACGTCAATAGTTTATAGAGTTGGGATATTCTGCCAACTTTATGTTGTCCGCCTTTGTAAACTACTAAAATGTATGCACACACATGTATATAAATATTATACAGCCATGCTATTTGCCATATTGTAAGCTGCTAATGTACTGTTAAATGAATGCCAATACATGTAGTTTATAATTTATATTATCTGACCAGGATGCTAATTTATAAATATTCATACTTTATACAGCATTATTCCGCCATCTTTTTATCACTGCTGTTGTTAGCTACTTATATATAATTATATCATGTAATATTATATTACCTGGGTATAGTTTTTAGCATGGAGATACTAAGCCAAGTTTTAATTGTTTTTTTCATTGGTAAGTACCGGTAATGTTAATAATGAATAAACTTACTCTGGAAATAATTATCTTTCCTGAAATGTTGTTTTCAGAAATTATTATAAATATATATTTTCCCCCATTTGACAAATAATTGTTGTTTATAAAAATGATTGATACAAATTATTATCATATTCTTTCTACATAATGATCATCTTGTAATTGTTACAGTTGTGTACAACCAAGAATTGTCGCAGTTTTGTGAAGGAGAAAAACACTTACGTCATTATGCGTGAATTCCACAAGTGGGAGGAACACGAGGACAACTTCCACGCCCTCATGAACTTGATTGACATGCTGATCTCAGATGAGCCACAGCAAGGTATGGAGGACCTCAACACTGTTGACATACCACAGGATATTGAGGAAAAGTTTTTGAAACAGGACAAACAGCGTGAAGAAATGGAGACATCAGACCAAAAGTAGTTCATGGATTGAAGTGGAGATGGAGAGAGGACCCTATGAAACCACTGTGTGGCATTAGAAACCTCCAAAATAGTCTACATGTCATCTTTTCTCTCCTACCATTTTCGGGAAAAGAGTAGGCCCAACTAAACCATTGCATGGCATAAAAGACTTCCAAAAAGGGTGTACATCTTTTTTCCCCAAACTTTTTACCATGAAATTTTTCTACATAGGTAAAATAATCATATTGTGTTAATAAGCTAAAGCAAAACCCTGAATGTCAATACCGTAGTAAGTCACGGATACATACAGCAGTTCATGGAATGGATGTGAACTGTAGTTCATGTAAAGTCGAACATGAAATTCATGAATTTGTGAATGTAATATAGTTTATGGACTAAAAACAAAGGTTTTAATAGGACAACTTTCTATTGTCATTCAAACTGTGTATCACTTATATTGATCATGAAAAGGAAGAGCCAATGCCAATAGTCTTGTTATTGTATTGATCAAGTCTGTTCATCCTCAATTTAGATACGAAGTGGCATGCAGAGTGTCCCTCCATTATACATAGGCCTTGGGTGGTGATGGGTCACAAACTGGGATGGAGATTTCCAGGTTCATTAGATGGTGATAGTCGACTGGGATAGAGATTTCCAGGTTCATTAGATGGTGATGGTCGACCATTTCCAGCAGTCATGGCTTCATCAGGACATTGTATTTACAGTCCTGATGAAGCCGTACCTGGTGAAACCGTTGGACAAGCAATATCTACTAAACCCTTAAAAGATCTCCATTCTGGCTTGTTGTGACCCATCATCACATGATGCCTAAATATTGTATCAGAGGTATTTCTTTTGGAGTCACTGCAAGAGTAACCATATCATTAGTGAATTCAAAGCCCTTATCACTATTTGTAGCAAACGTGAGCCCTATGCTTTCTTGCTGTATGATTTCAAAGTAATTTAATTGTATAAAATGTTTTTATGCACTTTGTTAAAGCAGCAATATTAGTGTTAAAGATGCAATATTTGTGATCAACTTACTTGATGTATTTCATTTATTGGAAGTGAATGTTTTGCACATTAGGACAGGAAATTGGACATACATTGTATTTCTTACAATAAGGAACAATTAAAAATCAATCAAACAAAACTTGATTTGTTGTGTTTATTTGAGATATTTTGGCACTTCCGTCATCATACCATAAATCATAAAAAAGTGATTTCTCAATACACTTAAAAAATTGTTGTCATCTGAAAGGGTTTTTCCAGTAAAATCCTCACATATAGAGTTGCATTTGTCACATGAATGCCACTGTTTTTCTACCACACCATCACATACATATTTATATGTTCTAGATGTGTAATAACAGATATTCAGTTATAAACAAACATTCCCTGCCTGATAGACACCAGCCAGAGCTCAATTTCTGGATTTAGAGATTTTCTAGAGATTTCTGACACATTTCTTGCAATGTATTAGTTTAAAAGTGGTTCTTTTTAAAATTTGTCATTTTAAACGCAGAATTCTCCGCCATAAGCCTCTTCAGACGTCTAGTGTTATTTGACCAAACAGCACTATGTATCAGTGGATTCTGGCATAGTACCAGATTTTGGTATTTTCAAGAGAGCTGAAACATCTTCGAACCATTCTGTTCTGTGTCTAGGTTCATTCCTGCTTTTCCTGATGGGAGTCTGTGTGATCATATCTTTAATTTGACCTTGACCCTAACCCAGTTTTATGCAATGTTGTGTCACGTAACAGGAGGCCATGCTGCTTCTAGCTCGAAGTGGTTAGCTTTGGGTATCCACTGGCTGTAGGCATCAAATAGATCTGAAAAATGAGGTAAATTAAAACAAGTTAGTTTGTATACAAATGTTTTTTTACAAAACCAACCTGAACAAGACCACCTCATGCAAGTACCTGTCTATAAAGGGCAGTTATTTCATTCCAGGTTTGTCCATTGTACTTGAACCTCTGCATAGAGACAACAGATTGTCCAGTACATGCATATAGATGAGTATGTTGTATCAATGGATAGTTTCTATAGATAGGTGGTCCATCTACTTTATAGGCAGTTCTAAATGTTCCCCTTTTTCAGGAAATTATTTTTACCAGGATTACAAATTTGCAATCTTGAAGAGGTGGTTTCAAGACACAATTCTTAACATCCAGTAAAATATCTACTTCTACAGAGTTCTTGAAGATATGAGGTATAAGAATTTTTATTCTGTGTCACGTGTTTACACAAGTATAACATTAGTTCTGTAGACCTATATCTGTGATGGACAATTAAAGATTTTTTTTTTTTTTTTTTTCACTGCCGTGTACATACAGGATAATATTTGTGTGTGTCAACATAACATAATAATCAAATTTCGGCATTAATGTTTATGTACTACATTTATGCAAAAATATCATTCATATGAAAATAACTTCCTACCCAGTACACGAATAATTTCTATAAATAGGTGTCCAGATTGTCTAGATATTGAGCATCAGTACTAACATGTTGGCTGTGTCTTCCACTTGCTGAGAAGGGTATCCCTGCAGTCCACTCCCTCACCAGCCAGACACTTCAGTAGAACTTCTGTTCTAGGCTGTAACCTAGCAACATATCACACCAAAAATGAGGCTATGATATATTTTGGTAAAACTTCTAACAAATGTACTGTCAACACAATGGGTCAAACTATTTCTTGATAACTAGTTTACTGATGATAGCTTCAGAGATGATTTTTGCAGAGTTTTCATCTAAAAGATAAATCATACATTGGGCCTACTACAGGCTGTAAATTAATTTATTTGTATTTTATTTTTTATCAAAAACCGATTTTCACACATTTAACTTTTTCCACATGTTATTCTAGGAAAAGTCAAATCAAATTTGTCTACTACAATGTACTAAAAAATATTATCCAAATGTCATTTCTCTCATAAACTGTTAAGTGAGAGGAGTTGTCTTGTATTTTTGGTACAATATGTAATCACAATGTTTTTCTACCTAAGACTGCCAGTAGGTAGGTACTCACTTTGCCCAAGTCTTGACCATAGTTGAGGGAGATGACAACAGCATGGTGGTGAATTTAGCAAGGCCAGGTATGACTTTACCCTCCAGTAAGAACCGTGCAAACCATTTGTACTTTTCCAGTGTGAGAGGGTACTCCATTTCTATAGCAGGAAGCCCCCAGGTACACCGACTAAACGTACTCGTCATATGACACATCACCTCCCCTTTCGTCTCATCAAATTCTGGAGCTGGGTCATCGAGTGGCTTGGAAAATGTGCAATGTGAAGGACAAAAGATGGGTAACCACTCCGCCTCCATGGCTACCAGTCCTGGAAACGAAAGACAGGAAAAGGTCAACCAAGGTCACATGAAGGTAACACAAGGTCACATGAAGGTCACCCAATATCACTCCATATCTTTTTAAGATTTCACAAAGTCACATTATTGGAGCTTAACGTCACACAAGGACATTACTTCAAGAAGCAAACACTGGATAGAAATTTTTAGAGGCAGTACTTTTTTTCTCCATTTTCACACTTATCCAACATGGAAGCAAATATTTCCATTGAAGTTACACTATATAGCAAAGATCTCAAAATTGCAAATTCAACAATGCATGAATCTGTGCATTTTAACATAAATGCAAAAATTACAGTGCACCATATCAGAGCTTAAAACAATAGATTTATCATCACAATTACATAAGCCCCTTTCGTATATTCAGTTCAACCGGTTTATCTGTTTTTAAATGTAACATTTTAAGGTATAAACCCTGACGAAACTGGGAATGTTCATGCAGGCCTTGCAAGGTTTTGTAAAGACTCGCCTGAAAGCAGCATCAGATTACTAGGTCTGACCTTATTTCATAAGCGAACAACTCTGGTCCAACCGGTTCAACCGCTTGGATCGCGATAATCAAAGGCAGCCATAAAGCAGTACAACTTCATGATTGAAATATCACCACAGAACACAACACTGCTATACCTTTCATATACAGCCTAGACGTTTCCTCAATACGCTGGTAAACAAGTAGCTGGGGATTTTGTCTGTACAGTACAGAGGAAGGATGAATAAATAACGGCTCTTCTAACTCCGCACACTACAAAGGAGAAAATACGTCAAAGGTCAAATATAAATAACATATTCAATCAGTTAATGCTGTCCTACTATAATTGGCAGAACACTCGTCCTTGAGCTCTTACAAAATATTCTTATTCAACATATCCCCATTTAGCACATTATTTTCGCTGCCTTGATATAATAGCAAAAGCTTGGCAAAATTTAAAAAAAAATGTTAATAATGGCATCTTCAATAATACAAGAAGCAAGAATCATCCCTCTTTCCTGCCATCACTTATCCAGATGTCCCAAATATTTCTGCAGTCCCACTATCAAGCCAGTGTTAATCTGGTTTTTCCCAGTATTAAGCCACCACTATGAGCCACAAGTTTTCCCACTATATATCTAGCCACCACTAAGCCTATGGTCCCACTATCCAGCCACCACTACTCCAGTTTCCCCAGTATCCTGCAAGTGTTTATGGAGGCAGTGTTTCTGTTTGATATGGAAGTGTCCCAGTAATAAACCTTTTTTCATAATCTAGACAATACAGGAAAGGAAGCTGGATTAATAAGGCTCAGCTGTAGTATGACATTTTCTATGAAATATTTCCATAATTTTACAGACCTGATAAGCATATTTCAACTTTTTGGCTTCATCGTCTGCTCCTGGTGGAGGGTCGGGGTACTTTCTGTAGAAAAACACCAAAGAAACAATGAAATAATCTTTTAAAAAACTCTGAACTAACACAGTATTCAGGCTTTGAAAAATAAATGTACACTAAATGATATTTACAACATACAGGAAGCTAATATTACATAATGTAGGGAACATGTTATCATCACCTTTATACAGAACATATTATACAGAATAATACTGACATGCAAATGATTTTGGTGACCTTTTCTATTATAACATGATTTTTTTGCATCTGTAATTCAGTTTCAATGATAATGTTTGGCTGTAAGTAATTAAAATTTCACTGTTCTTTCTCACTAGTGAAACACATAATATATGGTATATGTTTTTTTTACCTGGCTACATGGTAACCGAAGCCTGCTAGGATACACTCGTGAAACACTTGAATGGTATATGTTTTTCTTACCTGGCTACATGGTCACCAAGGCCCGCTAGGATACACTCGTGAAACACTTAAATGGTAAATGTTTTTCTTTACTGGCTACATGGTCACTGAGGCCCGCTAGGATACACTCGTGAAACACTTCAATGGTATATGTTTTTCTTACCTGGCTACATGGTCACCGAGGCCCGCTAGGATAATCTGTCTCAGCAGTTTGGACTGGAGGTCATTCGGTGGGTCAAGTTTGGGATCAACACAAAGGTTAGCACCTGGTATCACAGTATTTACTGTAATGGTCGCAAATAAAAGGCAAAAATTATTAGAACAGAAATTCACAGAAGATAATTATGAGCAACAAATTTGTTTTAATCACTAGATTTTCCTGCTATTTTTATTTAAAGTGAAAACATATTGTATAAATTGATCCTAACACCAGAGATGATGTTTACAAAATGAGAACAAATATTGGCTAGTATATCAAAAGTATATTTAGTACTGTATTCAAGGGAATTCAAATAACAGGCCTGTTAACTTTTATGACACAGTAATAACTTGCTTAACTATGGACCACTCTCACTGGTCAAGGCCATTAATTTAAGGGTTTATAAAGACCAAAAGATTTCCCATTTGAATAAACTAAAATCTCCACCACAGGGCTATTTGCCATTTTGGGACAACAGGTCAATTATACACCGGACATTTTTTTAGTTGGGCATTTAGCTGACTTGTGCATGTTTATGTAAGTATGTATTCCTGTACCGGAGTTAGTAAGTTGAACACGAAGCTTCCTGACTTCCTTCATGGCCTTAAAGCGTATCCCGTGTTTCTGACAAAACTCCGGAGTACAACCCTGGTATTCACACGACCCTACAGCCTTCAGCAGCACCGTCAGGTCGCCCAGCAACAGTGAATGCCCCTAAAGAAATAGAAATGGAATATACATGCTAGTGCTATATGACAATCAATGTCTAGACAGGTCTTCTGTCACTCTTGTCTGCCTCAAGAGTGTAGTAACATAGCAACAAAGCAAATGTAACAAGACCTAGTGCATATGTGTTCTAAGACAAGGTCAAAGTATAACAGGATCTTATGCAGGTGAAGTATGACCTATTCCAAAAGTGATATCACAGTATATATGTGTATTAACATTTGGTGTAGCAACACCATTCTATATCCTTTCTATGAGGAGGTTCATTTATTTTTGAGGTGTATGCGCATGCATACATCGTCTGAGCACTACTGCTAAGAATGTGTGACTATGTACGTGGAAAACAGTTCTTTAAATATTACTTAAAACTCTTTACCTGACCCTGATTTAAATATGATTATTTTATTCGTTTCAAATATCTTCTATTTATTTAAACAAACGAAAAAGATAGGATAGCTTTATTTCTCATTCCGATTTTGAGTTATAGGAGGAAACATCAATCCTAATTGCTGTATAGATTTTGAAGACCTATTGGTATAACTGCAACATGTGTCGCAGACAAACTTTCCATGGTGTGTGCTTTCTTTATTACTTAAACGGATAAATGTCCTGTATTCAACAGATTTCAATTAGCTGACCAGCAGATGCTACTTTTTAAGATTTAGTATGACAGTTTACTTACATTGCCAGCCCACATCTTTTGAATCTGCTTGAAGTGCTGTAATCTCTTTTTAAATTCATCTTTCTGAAATGAAAGAAATTAAACTGACATCTGAAAATGTTCAAGAATATTATTCATTTTACACATCATACGCTGTAAAATTAATATACATACTTTGGTGGTAATCTGATGCAATTGTTTATGATGCCTCTTGATCTACATTGTTTAATTGAATACAACTATAAAATTTAAGAAACTTGCTGTTTCATTTCAAGATCTGTTGAAGTCAATTACTAAACAGTGGTGGTTAGGCAAGGGATTGCTCTCTGCTTTATAATGATATACATGTACAAGCTTTGAAGGAAATAATCCTGTGCCACTTTTAGAAACTTGGTTTGGAATCAGCCATAGTAGAAAACTTGTCTCAGATGTATTGATGTGTAAATATACTGTCACATGTGTAAATATACTGTCCCGTCAAATACTGACTGCGCTGATCTTAAATAAGTTTGTAAAATACAATAGGGCTGAACTTTCTATTAGTCAATCTCCTAGCTGACCTGATACAGATAGTATCTAAAGACTGATGTCACTACTAGAATCCTAAAATCATAATAAGATGGTTTTGCTACAAAGGCATACATGAATATGTTCCTCTTAACATGATTGGCTGTGATGTCTAGAGCTGTGTTGGTAGGCAGGTATTCAACTTTGGAAGCTGGAACGACATGAGTTGGATCTATAAATAGGATCTTGGCAAACTGTATAGTAAAAACTCGATATAATGCTACTCGTTTCATTTGCCACCTCGTTTACCGCTAACATATTTTAATGTCCTGTTTTCTTGTTTTCATAAGAATTCTTCTACAAATTTCCCTCAATTTATCGCCAAACCCCTTTATTACGCCAAACCTCTCTGGACAAATGGTGGCAGTATCATTAAAATAAAGTTTTGCTGTATTAAAGATTACCTCAAGGCAGCCTTTGATGTCTGCATTTGATTCTTGTCAGTGTGTACACAAACAATAAATAAAACATCACAAGTGATAGTACAATTCCCAGCTGTACACATTCCCCACATATTGAAATCATACGTATCTATGGAATGATCAAGCCATTTCCTGTAAATTCTAATTTCAGTAGCAGCAACTTTGACAAATAATGACAACACTCAAACTGGTTAAAGGTATACTCAAGGCAAACATATGTTTAAAGATTTATGAGGTTTTAATAAATACAGCCGCTACAGAGATTACAAGCCATTTTGTGTAAAAAATGTATTTTAGTAGTAGTGACCGTGACTTTGACCGATGATGTTCATCAAGGCAAATATAACTGTGAAGTTTCAAGGCAATGTGCTGACAAAAGGCATTTAGAGTGGTGATAATGATAGGGTGATGTATTGTAGTAAAATTCTAATTTTAGTACAGTGACCTTGACATTTTTGTCTGATGATGCCCATATTCTTATTTGTTCAAAGTATGTCAAATCAATCATAACTATGAAGTTTCATGATAGTCAATATACACAGGAAACAGCCAACAGAGTGATAACAAAGAAGGTCACATACAAACAGAGAGCTATATCCCCTCAAACTTTGTTGGAAGGGGGATTATATTAATTCTATCAACCATACAGCAAGACTTACCTCCCCCGACTCATCTGGCGGCTGATGTAGCTCCACAAAGACTTCAGCAACAGACAAGGCAGCTACCATGGCAACCACGTAGGGGAGGAGATCATGCTGGTGTCCCAGGGATAACATCTTGGAGTACCTCGGGGACACGGGGAAGTGGGCCATGGCCCTACCAAGGGGTGTGATTTGACTGGGTACCTCCTTACTTTTGTATCGGGACTTTGGACGTGACACAGGTGCGGTCAGAGCTCCTAAAGACACCAGCAATCTCTCTGCAGCCTGCAATAGTGACATGAAATGTTTTTGTAGGAATATATTTAAAACAGAAGACACAATCCCTATTTTTGTGAATTTGTTAACTTTTCACTTGTGATAAAGAGACAGCAAAATTATCTCTTTTTCAAGATGTTATGTTTGCAAAACATAACCCCACATGTTGGTTCCAGGAACAATATCACTGAAGACTAAAACACTACACAAGACACAATTTTTCATGATATGGAAGTCTAAGAGAAACTCATTTGATCAAGACAGACTCAGATTTATCGTATTCCTACATGCATCAAAATTATTTGAGAAATGTGCACTTAATACAGAAGCTGATATTGGTAAAATAGACACATTCTTAAATCACTGTTGGTTTGTAGGTATTTTCTAGAACTTTGACAACAGATTATCAACAGCTTTCTTTCCTTCTCTCTGTACAAGATTTCTCACCTTGATCTGTTCCCAGTCAGGTGGTGTTGGGTAAGGAAAGTTCATGACCTTATCTATGTTCATGTCCTGTAAGCAAAACAACAAAATCTGTTATAAATACTGAAATCTAACTGTCAATAAACATTACAATATATACACAAAGGTACTTAAAAATAACATTCAAGAGCATTTGTTTTCAAAATTAGTTTCAGAGGTAATATCAACTGTGAAGACAAATACATGGAGATATTCATCATCAGAAATAGAGATTTTCAATCACGGCAGACTTTGTTCAGACTGTCTGGAGTGGGACAAACAAATACAACTTCATTTTCTATGTTACAACAGTTACTACAATTGAACTAATAAGGAAATGTATTATTATTTGAAACTTAATTTAAATAACATAAGGAAGGGTAGGCAGAACTGGGATAAAGCCTATTGCTCATAATAATTAACACAACTTTCTCCCACCTCCTCAATATGAAATTTCATTTTCCACTGTATAAACAAATCTTCCTAATAATTTCCTTCTAAAGTCCAAATTTTTTAAAAGATATATTTGATTATGTAAGCAATGAGAAATCCACGATGTTCCAGTGTGAGAAAATTTCTTATGACAGATGATAAATATTCAATGACAAATAAATCAGAGATTTTCAGTCACCTTCATTTGTAAGACTAGGTCATCTACAGGCCGTCTGGTGATTTCTGCTGGGGAGAACTTCTCAAAGTCATGTGTAAACACAGCTGAGGAGTATAGCCTGTAACAGTCATTTGTTTGCAATGAACACAGTTTTTATCTAAATTATTTAAGTTACTGTCGACATTAGAGAGAGTACCGTACATACTTGTGTTTTGTGTGCAGGTACTTTTTGGGTGAACTTTTTTGTTTTGAAATATGAAAAAATATGAATAAAAAAATATTGAGATTTTTTTGGGGGGCAAAAATGTCAAGCTGGACTGATAGCACTAACCAGGTAGGTCACTAATGACGGTAAACTAAATAAACACATTCGTCCAGGTAATTAAATATCGTTAAATCATTAATAACTTATATACATGGTACAATCATTCTTTATTACCTCAATTAAACCTTGGGGTTAATCACTTACATGGTACAATAATGTGTCTATATCACATACCTGTAACAATGTCCAGGCCCCGTACGTCCAGCTCGTCCTGCCCTCTGATTGGCTGAGGCACTGGATGTCCAGGTTATTCGGAATGTAGACACACCTGTCACTTTGTCGTAGAACTTTGTCTTCACCTAAAATTGATCACATTTGTATTACAAAGTCAGACATCTTAAATATACAAAATCAATGTCAGTTTTTTGTCTTGCAGCATTTAATGTACTTGCACTTGGAAGTATTGAATAACCTGTTTATCTCAGATTATTGTCATGGTTCAGTGAAGTTAGATTGTAAATAAAGAAATAATTTTTAATACTAGCTATTTAATGGGTAAGTTTGGAGGTGGTTTCACTTTTTCACTCTACATGGTACACAGAAACTGTGAGCATATTTATATTGAGATGGAAATTATTTTCATTAATACAGGACTGTCATAATACACTTAATATTTTAAATCATCATACACGTATCACCAATTCACATTATTTTTGAAAAACAGATGACTGATATTCTGTTCTTATCAACTATTCACAAGCCCGTTATAAAATATCAATGAAAAATATCACAGTCATTTAGAATGAGTTCACCAATAACTGTTAATTTATTATTTTGTCTTTAATATGCATACTTAATTAATGAAATGCCAACAATACTACTGTATACCTGGACATTTTTGCTGCACTTTAATAATTTTCTACTTATTTGTAATGAGGGCAAATTCATCATTACAGCGAATATAAATACATAGCATTATAATAAACATAGTAATTAATTTTGAAGGGAGTAATTAACACTGGGTGAAAAATTGTTTCCTGCGCAAAGGGGCGAAAGTTGACCCGGGCGAAAATTTCCCAGTATACATTATCTGTTTGAGAAGAAATTTTAATGCAATAAACTGCCTATATACAGCAGACCTAGTGCCACAAATACTACAAACTGGGTGTGGTGCGATAACTGAAAGGCACCTGGTGTGGTTCTTTTGTGTAAATTGTGGATAGAAAATGATAAAATTGAAGAATTAAAACTGAAATTCTCACCTTTCCTGTATCCACCACATATTTGACATTGGGGATGGTGAGGGATGTCTCTGCTACGTTGGTTGCCACGACACACAAACGGTAACCATTGGGGGGTGGAGCAAACACCTGTAAATCACCATTAGATAACCAATCAAATAAAGACCCATGATATTTTACATGAATGTTATATAGCATTACATTATAAACTCAGTATATTTTACAATACTTATGAAAAAATGTTTTTCCAACTTTTATGAATCACAATTGATGGCAAAGATGAATTGATGGAAGTGCAATGAGAGTTACACTAGCATTCAGACAGTTCTCCTGAACCTTTGTAGAACAACATTAATACAGTATGATATACTATTTTTTGTCAGAAGACAAAATGGAGCTGACAGTCAATATGACTTAATTACCTTTGCTTGTCTGTCAGAAGACAACATTGAGTAGAGAGGCAGAACGAACATCGGGTCTGAACACCCACCATCCTCCTGTCAATTACCCAATAACAAAACACACATCTTAGTACCATTCTATATATATATGGCAACTTGGCAAGTGAATATGATACACTAAACCCCAGGATCACAAAACAGTTCAAACAAGTCCAAACTACCATCTTCTTATATTTCTTTTCTCCGGTGTCATATAAAGATGTGAATTTGTAGGGAGTTTTTAATGGAGAAGATTATTTTTTTCAACTTCGATTTAAGGCTGTTTCATGATCCAAGAGAAAGCAGTGAGATAAAAAGTAACATCAAACACAGTTAAACCAGTGATGGTGAGGAATATTGTACTCTTTTTGTGTGATCCCTCATTTTCATGGATTTGCTTATTTTTGCTTTTTTTTTTTATCTGGTGGTTATAACAGAGAGTGCTGAGGTAAGGATGAATTCATTTGGTTATTTTTTCATTTCCAATTTTTGTTGTTTTGTTTGTGAAAATCATTTACTGCAAAACTTAGTACCCCATAAAATCAAACATCTAAACTTTGCTAGAAATGCTGATAGGGTGCAATGACCATTATGAAAATATTTAATGTAAAACTCTTGGCACTATATTTGGCTGAACTATCCATTGAAGAATATTTCTCCTACCCCAAGTATATTATCGTCATCACTCCCGTCTGAAGTTTCATCAAACTCAGCCTCCGAATCACTTCCACCCTCTCGCTCCTCTTCCTCATCTGTGGGCTCAACTGAGTAACTGGAAACAAGGACATATTTATACATATAAGCAGGGACAGTATATAGAGGGGATTGGCAACTCTGCCCCAGACAAGATTCTATAGCACGTCGCTTTTGTGTTTGTTCACCGAACCGCGAAGTCATCGAGAGCCCCTCTCGATCAGCCCGCGCTTGCGCACTAGCGTTAAAATCATGTCACCAATCTCGCCGAGATGGGAGTGTTTTGATAACGGTTAGCCCTGATTGGGACTGTGTATTAGTAGGTCTTCTTTTTATTCCAGGGATAGGGCTATCGTTGCCACTATGTCTAGCCTTTCGGCTGTGTTGGTGGCTATTACAACAAATCACATTTCGTAAAGCACGTTCCAGTGAAAATAATGCTAATATTGACACTTTTTGACACAAAAACA
>NW_018408629.1:1552975-1640923 GCF_002113885.1 Mizuhopecten yessoensis
GGGTTTTTTTATCCCGCATTTTTGTTTACGGTTTTTAACAACACGTGTCCTTCGTTACCAGACGAGTAATTTCATCTGTGACATCGCTATAGTTCCAAGTAATGCAAATCAAATCAGGCCTACTTAACATAGAAATTACTCAGCTGTTTATTGATATTAATTGTTTTAAAAAATATAAACGATAGTTTATAAAATTTAATCAAAACAGTGAGCAGTCACCAACTACTTTCGCAATAATGATTTACGTTCCAGTGAAAAATAATGCTGATATTTACTCTTTTTGACACAAAAATAACACAAGTTAAATTATATTATTTGCAATTAAAATAGGTTGGGTCGTTATAAAAAATATTCAGCTTTCTATTGCTGCTAATTTAAAAAAGATCGGTCAAATACTTTTGGAGTGAGGTGGTTCACATACATGTGGGTTTTTTTATCCCGCATTTTTGTCTATCGACGCCAACCACAATACTCTGAACCACGCGTTACATCGCGTTTAAAAATAGAAAAATATACCCCAAAAACGAGACATCAATTAATATGATACCACAGATTTTATCAATTATAAGTAATACAATCAGAACACTTATCGCGATTGGTTTGTTTTCACGCCAACTTCTGTAATCTAACGAAGCGGTATCGACGCCATCTTGGTTTGTCAAAATTGAGATAGGCGGCGCTCGCTATCTGATCCTGAATCAGGGGGAGGTAAGTCTAGATTGCCGTGTCATAAAATTGGTAAGGCAAAGAGGGAGTTGCTAATCCCCTTCACTATACGTCCCTGATATAAGTTGATATGTGGTTTGTATTTTTAGTTTATTTTATTCATATCACTGAATAAAAAGAAATTGTTTGAAGAACCTGCTGCTATAAACAAATGTTACCCACTGTTTTAGACCATGTCAACTGTACTGCATATTATAATAAACCTGGATTAGAAGATTTATAATCATATATGAATTAATTATGCTTGTAAGGGCAAAGACCTTCAATTTCACTTACTTGTCGAGACTGATTTTGGGTAGATTCTTTTTCTCTGGAGATTCTGTTCTTTTATTCTTCTTTTTGCCTGGTATAATATCTTCCTCTTTTTTTCCTCCTTGAAGAAATATTTTCAATATCTATGAACTTTAACACTAACCCTGTATGTATATGTGCATCTTTATTTGTGCTTTATGAAAGGGTATTTACATATGTAAATCATGAAATATGACCTATATGAACATCTATATTCTGAACATAATATTATTCGTCGCATGAAGAGATTGAATTTGAAAATGACTCCTGACAAATTCCTTATTTAGTCATGACCCCTATGACCCTGAATGAATAAGTCTGATTTGACAGGATTTGTCACAGATACTTGCTGACATGAGTCAACAATGTACTGACTGACCTTGGGTAGCTGGGAAGGTCTGTCGGAGTTTGCGACACAAAGTGTTCACTTCCTGTTGACCAGTGACAAAGACCAGGATACCTCCTTCAGGTAACTTGCGATGTATTTTGCACACCTGTCAACACACAAATTGTTAATTAACCTGTGGAAAAACTAATATTATACCAATTACCAAATCTAAAAATACCATAAAATGTTTTGTGGGCAACTGAGTTTCATATGTATATACATAATGTATATAATACACATACATATGGGCTGTTGGATTGGGGATCTGTTCCTCGCCCCTGTGGTACCAATGTATATGCAATCTTATGAGTAACTACCTGGTATATATTTCATCATTTTTGCAGTGTAAATTTGAATTTCTCAGAAACTTACTTTTTTGTATGCCTCATTAAGGTAGGTATTATCCAATGGCGTTCTCTTGTTAAAGTGTATCGTTACAGGAAACTGCCGAGAATCCACCTACAAAGGTCAACAAAGTTCAGTGTCTATTAAACTTCCTAGAATATCAAATGACAATAATCATAAAATGTCTGAACCAAAATATTAACAAGAAATATTTGTAGATAACATTTGACATTAAAAGTTGTCCAAAGTAGTAGATCTTACCATTCCTGACACTTCAAAATACAAAAAACGTATATCTGAAATCATTTTTCTTCAAGTATTGAATAAAGGAAGATTTCTAAACAAAATTAGTTCAGTTTCTGGTTTCAGCAATTAAACCATATATCTTTTATCATTTGGAGGTTTCATCATGCTTCCAAGATGCAAATGCACTATACCAGTTTTGGGGTTCATCAAAATAAAGATATCTACTTAAATTTTCATATGAATACATGTACAAAAAATGTTTATAAAATACCTTCACAACAGGAGGGGTAACTCTGAAAAGTCTAGCATTATCTGTAAAGTCTTCCACTCGCAGCGTCGCTGACATAATTATCAATTTTAGGGGAGATCCTTTCTGAAAAAATAATGAGATAAAATATTAAAAAAATAAAAATTATTTCTAAGATAGCACAAATTCTAATGCATAAAACACCACACAAAACATACAATCACGACAGTTTTGTGAATTCAATTGTTAAAATCTTAATTAAATATGCACAAAACTTAAATTATTTACTTCTAAAATATGAAATATTTAACATATATCTACCTACCAAAAAGATATTTTGAGACGTCCCACTCAACATCCATTTATCATCTTTGGACGAATTGATGTGTCATTTTTTCCCAGTTAAAGCATCTTTCTTCACATTTCAGTTTTCCGAGGATATTGTAATCTCTTTTTTATTGTTACACACACACACAGTATCATTGGTCAGCGATGTGGTCATTGTGAATTCTGCCTACGGCCTACATGTATGCTAGCCGAGGGGATTAGTGGTTTCAAATATAAGTTATATCCTATCATACTAATTTTCTATTTCTGTTTTTATGTAATGTGAGAGTTCTGTGATATAAGGAGTGGATAGGATTGCTCCGAAAATTTGACAACCTCATATTGTCTTTCACTATTTGACTTACTAAGTTCCTTGTCCCAATCTGATTAAAATCATCTGTTACATGGCTCCGCCTGAACATCTGAATGTGCCGCGGTCAGGGTCACGTTCAAGTGACCTTTAGATGAACCAATCAGAGGCGAGCTGGCAAAAGTTTGCCAGCGAATCGGAATATCATGGTTGATTAATAAATAGCGAGGAGTATCGAACAGATTAGTTTCCAAAACGAATATGGCGGCGGGAACTGACGTTTCTACAACGCCAAGGAAAACGTACCCATTGGGTAATAATTGCGTAGGCAACACCACCATACAGTCTTTCTTCTCTAATAAAGCTTCAATTTTTATTCTGTTCGGGTTTCAGACGATCTCAAATAACTTCAGAACTTTCGTATCATTCTCATCAATGTCCGACATATTTGTTACATCTCCGAGCGCCTTTTTGAAAGAGGGTCTCTGATTGGTCAAAATTTAATGAGTATTTATAAATATAAAGGTCACCTGAACGTGACCCTGACCGCGACACACTCAGATGTTCAGGCGTAGTACGGAGTTAACGAAGCCATGTAACATGTGATTTTAATCAGATTGTTCCTTGTCCCACATAAACATGCAATATTCATATTAAATACATGAAGCATTCAACAACAACAAACCCTACCTTGTGACTGAGAGGTACTATCCTTGACAGGAGACCTATCAGGATATCTGTGTACACACTGTGTTCGTGAGCCTCCTACCTTGTGACTGAGAGGTACTATACTGGACAGAAGACCTATCAGTGTACACACTGCGTTCGTGAACCTCCTACCTTGTGTCTGAGAGGTACTATACTGGACAGGAGACCTATCAGGATATCTGTGTACACACTGTGTTCGTGAACCTCTTACCTTGTGTCTGAGAGGTACTATCCTGGACAGAAGACCTATCAGGATATCTGTGTACACACTGTGTTCGTGAACCTCCTACCTTGTGTCTGAGAGGTACTATCCTGGACAGAAGACCTATCAGGATATCAGTGTACACACTGTGTTCGTGAACCTCCTACCTTGTGTCTGAGAGGTACTATCCTGGACAGAAGACCTATCAGGATATCAGTGTACACACTGTGTTCGTGAACCTCCTACCTTGTGTCTGAGAGGTACTATCCTGGACAGAAGACCTATCAGGATATCAGTGTACACACTGTGTTCGTGAACCTCCTACCTTGTGTCTGAGAGGTACTATCCTGGACAGAAGACCTATCAGGATATCAGTGTACACACTGTGTTCGTGAACCTCCTACCTTGTGTCTGAGAGGTACTATCCTGGACAGAAGACCTATCAGGATATCAGTGTACACACTGTGTTCGTGAACCTCCTACCTTGTGTCTGAGAGGTACTATCCTGGACAGAAGACCTATCAGGATATCAGTGTACACACTGTGTTCGTGAACCTCCTACCTTGTGTCTGAGAGGTACTATCCTGGACAGAAGACCTATCAGGATATCAGTGTACACACTGTGTTCGTGAACCTCCTACCTTGTGTCTGAGAGGTACTATCCTGGACAGAAGACCTATCAGGATATCAGTGTACACACTGTGTTCGTGAACCTCCTACCTTGTGTCTGAGAGGTACTATCCTGGACAGAAGACCTATCAGGATATCAGTGTACACACTGTGTTCGTGAACCTCCTACCTTGTGTCTGAGAGGTACTATCCTGGACAGAAGACCTATCAGGATATCAGTGTACACACTGTGTTCGTGAACCTCCTACCTTGTGTCTGAGAGGTACTATCCTGGACAGAAGACCTATCAGGATATCAGTGTACACACTGTGTTCGTGAACCTCCTACCTTGTGTCTGAGAGGTACTATCCTGGACAGAAGACCTATCAGGATATCAGTGTACACACTGTGTTCGTGAACCTCCTACCTTGTGTCTGAGAGGTACTATCCTGGACAGAAGACCTATCAGGATATCAGTGTACACACTGTGTTCGTGAACCTCCTACCTTGTGTCTGAGAGGTACTATCCTGGACAGAAGACCTATCAGGATATCAGTGTACACACTGTGTTCGTGAACCTCCTACCTTGTGTCTGAGAGGTACTATCCTGGACAGAAGACCTATCAGGATATCAGTGTACACACTGTGTTCGTGAACCTCCTACCTTGTGTCTGAGAGGTACTATCCTGGACAGAAGACCTATCAGGATATCAGTGTACACACTGTGTTCGTGAACCTCCTACCTTGTGTCTGAGAGGTACTATCCTGGACAGAAGACCTATCAGGATATCAGTGTACACACTGTGTTCGTGAACCTCCTACCTTGTGTCTGAGAGGTACTATCCTGGACAGAAGACCTATCAGGATATCAGTGTACACACTGTGTTCGTGAACCTCCTACCTTGTGTCTGAGAGGTACTATCCTGGACAGAAGACCTATCAGGATATCAGTGTACACACTGTGTTCGTGAACCTCCTACCTTGTGTCTGAGAGGTACTATCCTGGACAGAAGACCTATCAGGATATCAGTGTACACACTGCGTTCGTGAACCTCCAACCTTGTGTCTGAGAGGTACTATCCTGGACAGAAGACCTATCAGGATATCTGTGTACACACTGTGTTCGTGAACCTCCAACCTTGTGTCTGAGAGGTACTATCCTGGACAGAGGACCTATCAGGATATCAGTGTACACGCTGTGTTCGTGAACCTCCTACCTTGTGACCGAGAGGTACTATTCTGGACAGAAGGCCTATCAGGATATCAGTGAACACACTGTGTTTGTGAACCTCCTACCTTGTGTCTGAGAGGTACTATCCTGGACAGAGGACCTATGAGGATATCAGTGTACACGCTGTGTTCGTGAACCTCCTACCTTGTGTCTGAGTGGTACTATCCTTGACAGAAGACCTATCAGGATATATATGGGTACACACTGCGTTCGTGGAGCTCCAACTTTATGTCTGAGAGGTACTATCCTGGACAGAAGACCTATCAGGATATCAGTGTACACACTGCGTTCGTGACCCTCCAACCTTGTGTCTGAGAGGTACTATCCTGGACAGAGGACCTATCAGGATATCAGTGTACACACTGTGTTCGTGAACCTCCTACCTTGTGACTGAGAGGTATTATTCTGGACAGAAGGCCTATCAGGATATCAGTGAACACACTGTGTTCGTGAACCTCCAACCTTGTGTCCGAGAGGTACTATTCTGGACAGAAGGCCTATCAGGATATCAGTGTACACACTGTGTTCGTGAACCTCCTACCTTGTGACTGAGAGGTACTATTCTGGACAGAAGGCCTATCAGGATATCAGTGAACACACTGTGTTCGTGAACCTCCTACCTTGTGTCTGAGAGGTTTCTATCCTGGACAGAAGACCTATCAGGATATCAGTGAACACACTGTGTTCGTGAACCTCCAACCTTGTGTCCGAGAGGTACTATCCTGGACAGAAGACCTATCAGGATATCTGTACACACTGCATTCTTGAGCCACGTCTATAATTATCACACTGTACTTCGTCAGCTATAAACCCTACCTTGTGCCTGAGAGGTACTATCCTGGACAGGAGACCTATCAGGATATCTGTGTACACACTGCGTTCGTGAGCCTCGTCAATAATTATCACACTGTACTTCGTCAACAGGAAATCCTGTAACAAAAATTCAAATATTCTGATCCAACATAAAAAAAAAAAAGAAACATGGAGCAAAATTATCCAACTACATGCCAATCATTACTAAAGTCTTTTAAATAATGTGTTGTATGCTTTTAAAGTGTCATTACAATTTGAAAATTAAATCAGGAGTGGAGAAAACTTTTTAATTTATAATGATTGCAAAATAATTTTGTCAGTTTGGTACTAGTGTATACTTCTTTTAAACTGGGGTTATACACTGTGAATCATGATATCACAATGAAAATACACAAGGTGTGTGGTGTTTCGTCAAAGTATTGTGATGTAATTTCTTAAAAGTGAAAATTGACACAGAGGTCAGGGGTCATGTTATTGCTTCTTCAACATGTGACCCTATACCACCTTCAGTGGGTACATTTTGTTGGGTACCAAATGTAACAGGATAAAGAGACCGGGATTCAAACCTAGAACTCCCTGAACTCTAGACAGACGCTCTAAGCAGTTGAGCTGCCTGGTCACCAGCAATCCACCAAGTCATGTACTGCTACATTTATACTGACCTTTTGAACCTCTTTCAGTAGTACACCATCTGTCATGAACTTTATCTTTGTCTTTGGAGTAACATTTCCCTCATAACGGATCTGGTAGGAAACTTCACTGTGTTGACAGAGATAAGAAACAGAATGTTAGTATACTTACTGATATTGCTCAAGCTTGTAGTCTTACAAAACCGAATGTTAGTATACCAACTTATATTGCTAAAGCTTGGACAATACAGAAATTAGAATGTTGCTATAGTTGCTGTTATTGCTAAAGCTTGGAGTCTTACACTAACCACATATAACTATTGCATTACCGTACAAGTAAGTTATTTGGGGGATAATCCCTAGTCATGTGACCCTTACAGCTGGATGTACAGAGGCAAGGGGTCAGTTAAAACAATAATAAATTGACATACTATAACTGTTTGCCTTTTCACCTTTCACATGAAATAACTATATGTATGTTGTGTACAAATGTTCGTTGTCATGATAAATTCCCCCTCATTGGGGAAGGCGAAAAAGGCGAAATTTTAACTGCAGCAAAAATGTCCCGGTATACAGTATACAAATGCAATAACTCTCAAAAACTTACACCCAATGACACATTGTATGCACCTAGTGAGATATTACCTGGTTGTTAGGTTCATTTCCTTGCCGACCCTGTGAGACATACTGATGGCTGCCACCCTCCGCGGCTCTGTCACTCCAATAATACCTTCGCCACTACAAACATAACACAAAAGGGATATACGTTAGATTTGTACAGGTAATGGCAATAAACCCAAGCTTGGTATGCTTTGCTTATTTTTTGCCCAATACCATACATAATCATATGATATTAAAATTTTACTTTATACACAAACAATGTACATATTAAACATGTCACAACATTTCAAAACCGACTGGTCCCTTTGTCAAGTTTCGACTGTAACTTGTACAGGTAATGGCAATAAACCCAAGCTTGGTATGCTTTGCTTATTTTTTGCCCAATACCATACATAATCATATGATATTAAAATTTTACTTTATACACAAACAATGTACATATTAAACATGTCACAACATTTCAAAACCGACTGGTCCCTTTGTCAAGTTTCGACTCCACTGTGTGCAATGTTGCAACACGTTTAATACGTACATTGTTTGTGTATCAAGTAAAACTTGGATATAACATACATTTTGTATTTCCAAACTGATGTATCTTATTGACCATATTTGATTTTTTAGCTCTGGGTTGATATCCCCCTCTCATCCTATTTTACAGTACCTCGCAAATTACTGCAAAAATACAATAAAAGACATATCACCCGAAACACAGTATATGTTATTAGAAGCACATGACTCAGATATACTTACTGGGCATACCCAGCCTCGTACAGGAACTGAGGAACCTGAGTTGTCTTTCCTGATCCCGTCTCCCCACAAACTATCGTGACTTGACTATCATTAATTGTCTCCATCACCATTTGTTCCTCTGCCAAAATTGGTAGCTTCAGCCTGGCTTCCTAAGGAACACATTGTGGCAAGATTTAACATATATCAACATCATTTAAGAAATATGTTCTAAACTATTAGACAAGATTAACAAAGATTATTAAGTTAAATCTACATAATAGGTTGTGTAACTTAAGTAAGTACCAAGGGATGTTAATGTCACTAAGAGATACACTAGTGCTCCTATGCTGTTGCAACTTCAGTATATTATTTAAGCTTTGACTTGGCTATAACCATTTTGAAAATTTCCATAACAAAAGACTAGACTTATTAAATAATTCCAAAGTAGATGTAGGACACAAGGTTTCAATGCAGCCTACTAATGAACAAAATTCAATCTCGCTAGCTTTTCTTGAATTTTTACACAATTGTAGGAGATAAAAGTTTAATCAGTTAAAGAATTTTTCTGCCGAACCTACTGTATACTGGTAAATTTTTGCTGCAGTTTAATTTTCACACTACAAAATGAGCACAAATTTATCATTACAGCGAACATATGTAAACAACATACAGGATGTAATAAACACAGAAATTAAATGTGATGGGCAAATTTAATATTGGATGAAAATGGATTATACCATTGTAGGGGGAAAATATGATGGCAAAAAAATTCCCAGCATACAGTAGTATAATTAAAACTACATTGGGCTACATTCACGTATCCGGTTGAAACGGTTGAACCTGTAAAGAAAACGACAGGTACAGATTTGGACCGAGGCTGACCTCAGGAAAATTTGGTATGTGTAGATTGAGGGGTCCAGATGTACCTGACCGAAACTAAAATGCTGACTATTGCTAATTTGCGTTATTTCTTTCTTAAACAATGTCAAGTCACATGTAATTTTTAAGATACGTTATGTAATTTAGTGGACGCGTGAGAGAAGGGCATAATATTCTTGATACGTTGTTTTTTATTCTCCGAAACTGTGGACTTTTAGCTCTGCTTATAGAACGGTCCAAGTGAGTTCATTTATCGTGGAAAATTTCTGCGCCACACGTACCGTTTTAACCGGGATACGCGAATGTAGCCTAGTACTTTCTTCACAAGGCATGGGTGACAACTCAGTATCAAACTTGTTATATAAAAAGAATCATGTAAATACTATGTTTAGGATTCAGGAGACAATACAACAAGATTTTTTTCAAAACTATATGTGTACAAAATCTAATAGTATATATGCATCAGTTTAACTGTAAGAAAAATCTAAACAAAACAAAAATTTTAAAAATAAGATACACTGTACCTGAATATCTTTATCCCTGTTGACTGGAATGTTGACTGCTGGTTTGCTATTTTCTTTGTCTTCTTTATCTTTTTGTTCTGTTTTACTTTTTTCAATCTTTTCTTTGTCCTCTAACTCATTTTCCTTCTCTCCTGTCATACCTTTTTCACTCTTAGCTGCAATTGTTTCCAATTCATTTTTCACATCCTCATCATCTACCATAGTTTCTTCTTGCTCCTCATCTGTCGACATGTCTGATGTATCAATAGAACTCTCAGATGCATCACTGTCACCCCCCTCTGCATCACAGTTGTCTCCCCATTGACTATATTTTGTCTTTTTATTGCTACCAGCTACAACATTGATTTTGGAATCAGCATCCAGTTTCTTTTGTTTGGTCTCTGTTTCTCTGTTTTAACGAAAGAATTTTTTTTTAAAATGACGTCTCTCATCTTCCAAATTACCTGTAGCAGCAACCTTACTCAACATGCCCTTTTCGGTAAAACAAACTTAAAATTTCCTGTTTCACCTAAAAGATAAAAGTCTTATTTGCTCAAATGTACGTAGTGTATCATGCCTCATTTGTTATGATAAGTTAAGACAGTTTCATGAAAACAAACCTGAAGCTGAAATTTAAGTACCAGCACTTAAATAAAAATGATGAAAAATTTCCAGATGTGCTATGTTTCAGAGTCGCAGGTGATTAAAAACAAGGCTAAATATTGCAAGGCAATCCATAGTCCCCCAGCAGTAATGATTTCTTTATTTACCAAGGTCAAAGGTCAAATCATAGGTATCAGTGACCTACTTTTTGTACTTTGTTATATGCCATCCCAAGATGTACTAGCATACCAAATCTGATTACTCGAGGTGATATGCCCGAGACAAACTCTTTAGACGGATGTAAATCTGTACCTTTTTAAATGTCCAGACTGCATAGCAGCAACTCCAACATATTGTAGCATTTCCTCTGGTTTTGCCTGCACTTTAGCCAGAGATTCCAATAAAGCAGCTCTCTGTAATGCATGAAATTAACAGGAAAATGTCATTGTTCGACTATCTGACTCAAAATAATTGCAGCAACTCTTCAGGTCCTTTTTAGACTGAACAGAGAAAATTTTAAGATGAATAAATCGAAAGTTCTTTTAAAATTTTGAAGATATCTATAATATGCAAAACTCAACTTGTTAAGCTGATATCAAAAACTGCAGCAATGAGTATCAGCTTATCAACAAAATGAAACTATAATGGCCACATTTTATCTAAAGATTTGTTTTTGTTGCCAGCAAAATAAACAGCTCACAGTACTGTAATGATCAGCATATATGGTACCTTGGCTTTCTTCTCTTTTTGCAGCAGGACATTTTGAAGGCGTTTTCTTTCCTTCTTACTAAGTTTTTTCACTGTCTGAATAGTTTCCGTTGTAGTCTTTGATTTCCTTTTTTCTGAAGGCAGTACCAACATATTGTCTTCATCATAGTCATCATCTTGGCCTAGAACAGTTGAGTCAAGCTTGATCTGAAATTAGAGAAACAAGTTTTATAATTCAGGAAATAATAATATCCATGTTGCTGGTTATTTACATAATATATATAATTGTACAAAGGATTATGGTTGCCTTTTAGTATCACACTATAGGAAACTTTCCTTTCGCTTAATCAGTTGAGCAGCAGACAGCTGGGAAGTTGCATGGGGATCACTGGATTAATCCCTGGTGGAAGCACACTATTCTCTTTCATTTATAAATGGTTTCCGACACCCTCCCTGCAATGACAAGGAGCTAAAACCTGGTTTGTTTAGGTACAAGGGGATTACGATCTCCTTCCAGCTTGCCGCTAAAACGACTTTCCTTTAAGCTTAATCAAAAGAGTATAGCGGACTGGGAAGCTGGGGTCACACACACTACTCTCCTTCCTGTTACATATGATTATCTTTAATATTCTTGATTACATGTGATCCAATATAACCTCATAGTGTAAATGTTTTTAATTAATATCTGATTTTAAATACATTGTAGATACATGTAAGTGTACTTTTTAATGGATATTTTTTACATCTCTTATGAGCATGTAATTTTTCCTGCAATAATTATTTCTAGCTTATGTACAACGTATCTTGTTAAATTCTATTTTGATGAGATTTTGCTTCTTTGATATTTCTAATATGTTCTGCAGAGCTAATGTTTCAAGTTTCATATATATATATACCACAAAAAGTCAAGTATCTTGTATCTTGTATACATGTATAATACAAAGATGATATTATAATACAATAGAAACTATGTAAAATTTGCTATAAGTGTCAAAACTGACATGATGTAAAGCTAATGGTATTCAAGATATTTATTGTTTCGAAACAAATGAATTAAACAAAAGGCAGTCTACTCCCATTCCAGTTACAGCATGATATGTAATACATAGAGATTTTAATACAGGGGTCACTATGTACAGGTGAAAGACTGATAGAGATTGATAAAGGGCTGTCACACTAGGTCCGCGTTCCCACGGCGTCCAAGAAAAAGCCAGAACGCCGATCTGCGCGCAGTGGAGTCGCAAGCATCGCCGCAGCAACACAGTGGCGTCGCACGAGAACGCGGTGGGATCGCATAGAACGCCGAGCGACGGTGCGCACTATGAGCATGCTCATAACAAACGCTGTCGCTCAGCATTCTTATAAGAGTGCAGTGATATCGCCGTAGCAGTACAGTTAGGTCTCCTACAATGCCACAGGATTGCCGCAGGCATACACAGAGGTCGCAGTGCGAACGCAATGGTTATCAGTAGCGCTTGCACAGCGATCGTGCGGCGTTCTCTGAGATGACACTGCTTCTCTACCACGCTTATACAGCGTTTCTACCGCGCTTATACAGCGCATCTACGGTGCTTACAAGGAGTTTTATTTTTCTTACAACGATTGTACGGAGCCGCCACGGCGATCATTGCGCTCCCAATGCGCTTCTACTGCGTCAATCGGTGTGACAATGAACCAACCCAACAAAATAGTATAAAGGAATGATATATGACAATAAACATTCATTTCACCATAACTGATGTGCAACTGGTGAGCATTTATCTTTCCCTACCTTCTTCACCTTTCTACCTCTTTTGGCGGGCATCATGGGTCTCAACTGTTCGAGAGTATTTAATGGAAGAAATGAGAACTAATGGAGATAACGTTTTTATCGGTAGTGCAAAACAACACACCGTCAGCGCAGTGAGAGTGCCGTGAAAGCGCAGTGCAAATGCAGTGTACGTGCCGTGACAAATCGATGCACGCAATGAAAGCGCCATGAGAGCGCACATCGCCAACTCCGTAGGAACGCGGTAGAACGCCATGGAGCTCCGTAGAAACGCCAAGGTCGCCGTGAGAAAGCCGTGACATTGCCATCTTCATGAAAAATATTTTTCATGCGATCTCACGGCGCTATGGGAAATTTAACAATGCTGTGCAATCGCAGTGGCAACGCGGCTAGGTGTGACAGGGGTTTTATGACTTATTTTGGGAATTACTACCGAATTGAATTATTTACTGAGGTTTGAAAATATCGAAACTGCCACCAACGATATATCATTGTACGTTATATGCAAGATCTGGTGTGAACAGGTGCTTGTAATCAGTAGTGTCAGTATGTTAAAGAAATGGGATCTAAACCCTTCAAAGTTCTGGTACAAACCTTTTTTTCTGCTGATCTGTCAACGACAGTTTCGTGTTGCTCCCTTGCTTTCCAATTGAATGCTCTTTTCTTTTTCCCCATTGTTATCTTTTTACTTAGATAAATCAAGTTGCATTTATTTTCGGCCTTTATTTTCTCTACTTTTGCGTCCACATGGTGTGCCTAACAACATCTCGGATAATACACAGGAAGTGATGCCACCTAAAAATATAGTGCGATATAAGGAGACTTTCATATACAGTAACATGCAGATTGCTTTCTTAATATTTACCTCTTATTAACAGTACACAGCTATGTTTACTTATAAAACAGACCGATGTTTATTTAAATCTGACTAAATAGTTTCAATTATTATTCAAATTAATACGCGTTTACTTCCGTTCTATTTCGTCGTCTGTTCCAAGATGGCGACTGTTGACGATGATGACTTATTGGAAGATGAACATTTGGAGTCATTACTTGAATTTCCAATCGAAGTGCAAGAAGCTATCGATCAGGTAGCACACAGCTGATCTTATACACTAATGGATATATTTTATATGTCTGTTTAATGGGCTGATACTCTGTAATCACCTATTGTATACCATTTGAGTACCTCCCACTTCTGTTTAACATGGAGGGGTAATTTTCACAAGCGCTGTGTGGCAGTCGGCATCATCAAATCCGATAAAATAAGGCCGACCAGTGGCCTCTTTCATTAGAAAGCATTATACAAAACTTCAAAGAATAGATAAAGCAAAGCACGTAGCTCATATATAAACAAAATATAAAACAAAAAGGGCAGTGCACATCTCAGCACATAGAATCAGAGGACAAGTGATTGGGCAACCCCTACCTACCAAGTCCTCAGATAATGAGCAATATTAAAAGCCCAATACAAACATAAAGCTGATAAAAACATACCATAATGCATCTGTCTGAAATCTCTTTGAAATGATTGAAATAGACATGGTATTATTCTGCACAGTGAAAATGTGTTAAAATGATCTAAACAATACATTGGATGTATAATAATGTACAGTAAAGTCACATGAAAGCTTGTAGGCTATTCTGAATTTAATTCTTTTGTGTGTATATGGCGTCATTTTACATTGACATAGGTTTTCACCGTTCTACAACTCAGATTTAACTTTTGACTATTTGACAGATGCTACCTAGTGATGACCCTCTGGACAAGACAGATTTCAACCCCATAGATTACATCAATACTCTGTTCCCTACAGAACAATCTTTAGCAAACATTGATGATGTTGTTGGGAAAATTAGACACAAGATCAGGTATGTGTTTGGAATGCACATTGTTGTTGTCAATATTCCTGTAATAACTACATGTACTACAGTTTAAAAGAACATATGTTGTAAGACACTGTCTGTCACAGCCATTATTAACCATGCTCAGTGTGGCATATTTTCATCATCTATTACATTTTATAATTGATTTCTCTTTGATTTTGATAAAAACAAAAATGTGAAAAAAAATGAATGACATTGACCATTTTTGTGTGTTTAATGGAATCTAAATTTAATGGGGAAATATATGATAAAAAACATTCTCAATGTAGCATCAGTTTTCATTATCTGTAACATTTTATAATTCATTTCTCTTTGACTTTGACAAATCAAAATTATAAAAGGCTCAGAAAAAAATGAATAATAATGACAAATTTTGTTTGTTTGAATGGAATCTAAATTCAATGGGGGAAGGTATGGGAAACATATTGGTTGTGCAAGGCCAGGTAGTTTTGGTGTTAAATGTAGTTTTCCATTGTGATTACAGGAGACTAGATGATGATATACGGACAGTTGTTAGAGGTCAGACCAACGTTGGGGAGGATGGTAAACTGGCCCTAGAGGAAGCACAGAAGGCCATACAGGAACTCTTCGCCAAAATCATCGATATAAAAGACAAGGCAGAGAAGTCGGAGGAAATGGTAAATAACCAGTAAGAAATGTGAAACTATCATGATGTTGTAAAATTCTTTTTTAAATTCAAAAAATTATATAAGTAGTTGGTTTTAGTAACTGGAAAATGTGCTTGTCTTTGTTAACTCCAAGGTTAAAAAAAAAAAAATCTGAATAGAAAATTATATAGATGAACTTTTATACTTGATCTGTTTCTGTTATATTTAGGTCAAAGAAATCACCAGAGATATAAAGCAGTTAGACCATGCGAAGAAAAACTTGACAGGATCCATAACAACTCTGAACCATTTACACATGTTGGTGGGAGGTGTTGATTCACTCACGTATGTACAGCAACAAGGATAAATCATTAGTCTAAGGCTTATTCCAAAATTCATTCAAATAAATTTTTCTAAAATCTGTAAAATAGCTAACTGATTGTTTATGAATAATTGTCCATATCTGAATGCTGTCTTGAGATTAACACCCTCATGTAAGATGTGCATTTTTTTCCTAAATCACAAAAAGGTGTTACCCAAAACATGGATTGGTCCCTGAATTAATTTCTTTAGAAATTCTGTTCCAAGTATTTTATACTGGTAATGGAACTTCTAAAGGTATTTTTCTATTGGTGCATTGTATAGTGTTTTTGTTTTGCTTTGCTTAATATCTCTAACTGGATTCGCTACAGGTCTCTAACAAGAAGAAGACAGTATGGAGAAGTGGCAAACCTGTTACAGGGTGTGCTCAATGTTCTTGACCACTTCCAGAAGTATATGAGCATTCCACAGATCAAACAACTGGCTGACAGGTACATTAACATTACAAAGATGGTGGCAATTTTTTTTAACTATTTTGACCTTGTCAAGTAAAATGTTCAATTATAGCTAAAAATAAATTTTGTATGACCTTTAAATATCTATTTATGCCTACCGTATTCGACAAAATTAATGCACCTAATCTAAGAAGGACGCAATGAAAATATTTTAGAAATGAAAGTTTAAAAATGTTAAATTTCATAATTTTTCTATTCTGAAGTTTATAATTTCTTGAAATCATTTGGTTAGTACCGGTAATGAGAACTAGAAAACTTCTGCCACAAAAATAGAAAACAAAATGAAATAATACACCTGCTCCAATATGGATGCCATCAAGCTTGAAGAGATTTAAGTATAAAAGTTTTAAAAAAATATAAAATTTCATAATTTTTCTTTTCCAAAGTTTATTATTTCTCTAAATCATTGGGTTAGTTATGAGAACTAGACAACTTCTTCCATGGAAATAGAAAAAAAAATCTAATTAACCTGTGCCTGGCATCCCAATTATGCAGTATATATTTTTGAACATTCTATTTTGTAATTTTTATTTGAGAATATTGTGTAGTGCTGTATCAGCCATACCCATATCGGTATCACCTTAGCTTTTGTGAGACTGTTAAACCTCAAACAAACAAAAGCTGCATCACAGAATGACCTCTGACTTATATGGTCTTATTTCATTGTTATGTACAGAGTGAAACAGATCCAATCAGAGCTGGGGACACAAATACAGGCTGATTTTGAGGAGGCATTCCAGGGGGCTGGGGCTAAGGTAAGGCCAAGCAAAATTATATATATACACATATATCTTTGTGATGTTCTTTGAAAAAAAGGTAGATAGGATAGTCTGATATAGAACTATTTTCTATATTTGTTTTCAAAATTAAAGCTCTTAATACTACATATTAAGCAACTTATTAATTTTATTGCAAAATTTGGTGTCAGACCCATTCATACAAATTTGTGTTTATAAAATGTTTGAAGAAATAGGTCCTCCTGGTCTTTGTTATTGTACAATTTGTATTGTGATTTTGAAATCTTTTTTATTTTTTGTTTCTCTGATATAATATTTCTCTTTACAGTATGGTCCTGGGAACCAGCGTCAGTTAAAGGAGGCATGTTTTGTGGTCAGTGTTTTGGACAGTAAGGTGAAGAAGGATCTCCTAAGCTGGTTTGTCAAACTGCAGTTGTCTGAATACCTGGTATTGTTTGGGGAGAACCAAGATGTGAGTTATGAAGAAAGTTATTGTAATTATAACCTCATTCCAATAATTTGTTTTTAATTTGCTGTTTATATGTAGTTTAGCCTGTTTTGTTTATCACTTTCGAATTATTTAAGATCTGTTGGACTAGACTTATTCCTTTATAAATTAGGTACAGACCTTATCATCTTTACTTCTTTTCTTGTGAAAATTCAATGTCTGACATGTACAGGTCCACCAGGCTTTACCCTCAGACAGTTGGGGAGTGATTTGAAATATTTTCATATTCAGCCTAACAGAAAATGTCCTGGATCTAACAGAACAGTGCTGGTGTCAAAAAACACCTGTTACTTGTTTCATGAAAATCTGCTTTGCTTGCTAATTAATTACTTTAATAATAATAATTAGATAGGTATAAATAACATTTATACATGATGTAACGAAAAATAATAACTTGGAAAATTTTGGCCAGTCAAACTATCGCCTTCGCCAATAAAATTCATATCGCCCAGTTTTGATTTCTCCCTATGCATTTAATTACAACATGTATGTATATTAAGTTGCTAACTTATACTTACAGTCACTGATATGATAAATTCACATTACAGAGGGCAAAAAAGGCCAAAATAACACTGCTGTAAAAATACACATTAATGTACCACATCTTTGTTGTAGGTGGCTTGGCTGGACAAGATTGATAGACGCTATACATGGATCAAAAGAACTCTCGTAGACTTTGAGGAGAAGTTTGGCCATTTGTTTCCACCTGACTGGGAGGTCAGCGAAAGGATATGTGCAGAGTTCTGTGATATAACCAGGTAGTTGGACATTTTAAATACATTTTTGCTGAAAAAAAATCCCTACCATTTAATGTTACTTTCTTGCCTTTATCTGTCGTCACCCAATTGAATGTTGTTTAAGGAGGAAACTAGATTTTGAAACTACAAAAAAAAAATGCCAATATAGCATAACCCATGTCAATCCCATCCTGTAAAGTTCTGTAGATTTGGAGTCATCGCTCTAGCAAATTCATTTTTTAACAAATTTTCATCAATATTATCAAAAAAAACAGACAAGAAAAAAAACATTTGAATGAGTTCTCATTTCAAGGTTCCAATGTCAAGGCCAAAGTGTCCATAGAGATTTTTCAACCAATTCAGTGGCATTGTTTTAGCAGCTTCATTTCATAATGGATTTTGATCAAACTCTGTACAATGGTAAAGTGCTGTGTGAGAATGACTCAAATGAGTTTGCATTTCATGGCTATAACGTGGAGATAAAGGTCACTCTTACTATTTTTAGTATTTTGTCAAACAATAACACTAGTTTCCATTGGATTCATATATTACAGATATTTTGTAGTTTCTTTAATAATCTTTTTAATCCATTTGTCATTTTCTGCTCCCCAAAAAAAATATTCAGGAAGCATATAGTCATTGCTTTGTCTGTCTATTCATCCTTCCGACATGTTTGTTTTGGCCATAACTTCTCACTCACTGAAGATAGCTCTATGCAATTTAAGGGATATAATTATGTAGGATTGCAAGACAGTGTGTTGCGTACAACTATTGGGTTCCTTTGGGAAGGTCAAGGTCACACTTTATTCAAGTAATGGTGACCTTTTCGAGGAGCATATATATGCCATCAGTTTTACTGATTTTCTTGTTGATATTTGTTGACCTTGATTGCCAGATTAACAATTGAATTGTGGGCTTTTGTACACTCGATAGCTGCATTTAAATGGTTCATATGATAGAACCTATTACCTGTAAAAAGTCTCTTTGATATACTACAGGAAAAGACTTACAAAACCTGACTACTTTATTGTAAATGTTTTACATGAATGTTTGTTAGAACACCTACCTATAACTACATGTGTACCACAGGAGAGAACTCGGTAATATTATGGCTAAGAGACGGGCGGAGATTGATGTCAAACTGCTGCTGTTTGCCATACAGAGGACCACCAACTTTGAGGCCCTGATAGCTAAGAGATTCACAGGGGTAACACTACAGGAGGGTCAGCCTAAACCGGTGGTGAGACCCTCCTCTCCACCATCCATTCCCTTTGAGGAGTCCAGCAACCCATTCGAAGGGGCTTCAGACGGGGAGACAACTCCTAGTGAAGAAAGCAAGGTACTACATTAGTTATATGGGTTATGTTTCAACATTTGATTATTATGAACTGTTGTAAATCTGGACTCATAAAGCTTATTATCCTTAAACACATACATGTAGAAATCCATATTCCAGACTACACCGCTGCATGTCCTTAAACCTTCCTGATATGAATTTCTAAATTATAGTTTGCATACTAATTTTGACACATGTGTTAGGTAACGCAGGTGTCTAGGGGATCAAGCATACTATGAAGTTTGCTTAATGTAGAATTGCACTTTCGAAAGTAGAAGTTTCAAATCCACATATTATTTGTATAGGATGTACTGTGGTTGAAATGATACTGTTCTGTGCGGAACACTTGTTGATATGTCAGATCATCATTATTAAAGAGTAAGTCTGAAAGAGAGGACTGTTTCTGATTTTTCTGTAGGTGGACCAGAAGCCCCAAATCCTGTCGCCCTTCAGCGGTATCATTTCAAGGTGTTTTGAGGCACACCTTAGTATCTACATTGAATCTCAAGACAGGTAAGGCTAATTATTCATGAGATGTTATTTTGGGTTTATAGTGTTCACTGTAACTTGCAAAAACAGCTTCAGTTTTATGTAAAGGAGAAAAAAAATTGCCAAATTATTACTTTCAAAATAACATCCACCTTTATGAATCTCTTAGACCTACAGTCCTTTGATTCTCTGTTTTGCTGACAAATCATCGTGTTCATTTTAAAAGCTATTTATGTTTAAATTTATAATCTTCCTGATATTGTACAGAAATTTAGCCGAGTTGATCAACCGGTTCCTGGAGGACCTGCGCCAGCATGGCACCCCACGTATGGAGTCAGAGGAAAGCAGTAATGTTTTACCCAGCTGTGCAGACCTTTTTGTGTTCTACAAGAAATGTATGGTTCAGTGCTCACAACTAAGTACTGGTCAGCCAATGCTTGACCTCACTCGGACATTCCAGAAATACCTCCGGGAGTATGCCCATAGAGTGCTACTCACCAACCTTCCAAAGTAAGTCCATAATAATTTAGTTATAGATCCCGGAAAAGAAGGGATTTGTATATATTTATATTCCACTGTGAAAATCTCCAGAGAACAAATATTAATACAACTATTGATTTTTATTTCTTTGTGAAAAGATTGCTAAATATATGGAAGTACCGGTAAGTGGAGTTTTTGCCTAAAAGCTTGAAAATTCTTTTTCAAACTTTTACTGTGAAAATCTTTGATCTTGCTACCCTAATAAGATTTAATATTTATGTAATCATTCTGCTTGCCATCATATACATATAAGACTATCTATATAAATGTAGATCTTGTAACGGTAACTATGGTTACAGGACCTGATGTATCTGTTAGTATCTAAGTGTGCATGTAGAGGTAAAACAAAATCAATAATACTGCTAAGTCACATTTTTGATGTCGTCATAGGTAATCGTATTATGTTTGTCATGGCATGTACTACGAATAATTGTCAAATGCCCACAGGCCACTGGTATGAAGGTACCATAATGTTTTACAGTACAGTACCCATCATTAACTTTGTTTCTTATTTCTCTTGTAACAGAATGGCGAGTCAGAACACAGGCATCAGTTCTGCATCAGGTTTAATACAGAGTATCCTCAAAGAGGGCGAGGTAACAAAGTTTACAGAGGAAGAGCAGTGTAGGGTGTGTAGCATTCTGTGTTCTGCCGAGTACTGCATGGAGACTTCACAACAGCTGGAGGAGAAGTTAAGAGAGAAGGTTAACAAGGAATTGTCCTTACAGATAGACCTTAACCCTGAACAGGATACCTTCCATAAGTAGGTGTAATGCAGGAGTGACCCACAGTTCTGTAGAAATTCATGGGCCCCTGTGGCGTCTCCGGTTCAACCGGTTTGTCTGTATTTAAATGTAACATTTTTGGGTATAAATCCAGGCGGACCTGCAAATGCTTATGCATGCCTTGGAAGGCTTTCCTGAAAGCAGCATCAGATTATTAGGTCTGACCTTATGTCATTAACCATCAACTCATGTTCAACTGTTTGGATCGTGATAAATGAATGTAGCCTTAATGTAGGTGAGAACCCTTAGTTATGTAGAAGATATTAGGAACCCTTTTTGTTCTGTTTAATGATAATATGCTTCAGCTGCAAATATATATTGTCTTAAAAGTTTCTAATTTTTGAGAGCTAATATGATTTCAAAGAGTAGGGAGATTTCAAACTAGTAACCTGATATGACCAGATTTCAACTTTTACATATTATTATAAAGTCATAATGCATGAATATTGAGTATTTACTGACATCAAAGATTTCTAGATGGGTGTTTCGGCTGGCTAGAATAAAACATGTTATGGTACCATTGTTGATGTAAATGTGTTACCTTTGTTGTAAAGTCTGCAAACAAAGCCTGTCCCTATATTATAAGCTGATGCTATTTTTTTATATATTTTTTGTTTACAGTGTAATTTCCAGCTGTATACAGGTATTAGTGCAAGATCTGGAGATTGCATGTGAGCCAGCTCTTGTAGCAATGAGCAAGGTAAGATACTTACACGTTGTACATACAGAGTGATCAAGGGTACATTAGATCTATTAGTGCAATCATCGTTTAGAGTTCCGACTCTTTCCTGCAGCAAATGTACCTCAGACAGAAAACATGTATGTCTATTGTTAGCACTACTACGCTTACTTAGCTAACCACAGATAGGACAAAAGGTGCTCAATTAAAGTAAGAATACTGCTAGAATAAGTATGTTCAATGTCACGTCATGTAACAGGGTCGGGGATGTGATGTTAGTGTTAACGATTTCTCTTTAAATATCTCGAGGAGTGAAATGTAACTAGAGTCTCTACCTTAAATAGCTAACATTCCTGAAAAGAAGAAAAACAGAGCTGCGAGTTAATAAGGATGTTAGAAGGGCTTTGTAAAGGCTGTAGCAGTTTTGATGTGAAGTCACCAAGCTTAACTAGTATCCCTTCTTTGCCTATCAGCCACTAGTATAGTGTATCACTCTTAATATTTTCTGTAAACAGACGGGAATATATACAGAATATCATGATTTACATCAGAGGTCACTTTCATAAAGAAATGAGCAAACAAATCAAGATGGCATCGATAGATTGCAAAATTACAAAAGATGACATTTTTAATGACATTGCCATAACTTTTAACTTGAAAATCTAGTCATGTCAGCATTATTGACTTAATCTGGTCACGATCAGAATGTGTAACAGCATTTCTGGCTTCCTAAACAGTGAGCAATATCCAATGTTGAAGAATCGGCCTATTGTATTAATATTTGGTGGTATTATAAGGTTTGTGCATTAACAATACGAGAACCAAAAATATCTCTTTCCCAATCAAAGTAACAAGTATTATGACAGCAGTTGTTTGTTACCTGTTGCTGCATTGGAATATCCAAAACATGACATGGGATAGTCATTTCTGAAATTTTTACTTCAGATCTGGTCATACTGCTGAATGTCTGGTGAAAACAATGACCAGATCAGGTTATAATTTTCTCCTGGTCATGAGCTGAAGTACCTGGAGTGTCCAGACTTGTTCCGGTCAGTTGACAGGTACATGTACTAGATAACTAATATGTGATATTTGATTATCTATCAGATGTCGTGGTCCACGATAGAGGCGGTGGGCGACCAGAGTGGATATGTGACTGCCCTCACCTCCCACCTCAAACACAACCTGCCAATCATCAGGGACAACCTGGCCGCCTCCCGCAAATACTTCACACAATTCTGTCTGAAATTTGCCAAGTAAGTGTCTGTTAGATCCAGTGATATTTTGTCTCAAAAATGTTGTTTCAATGTTACAAAGCTGATGACTTTTATCAGATACACAGTTATGTTGTATTTCTGATTACATATTATTATTTTAAAGTTTGCTTTTATTAGGATTTTCAAATAGTTTTTGAACTTTATATTTTACAGAATATAACGAGAATGTGATTATAGAGAAAATAAATCCTTTGCAAACGCAAATGTTGTACATAAAGTTTACAACATTTGAGCTACAAACGAGATGTTATTTTCTGTAGTGTGGTAACTTCAACCATGTGCAATGTATTCATGGGTTCATGGTGAGTGTGAGCGAACACTTTAGAGAAATGTTGATGACCGGTATCCGGATTTTGATTCCTGCAATACACAAATATGGGATTCAAAGAAATTGTGTTTATGCTATGAATCCAATGAACCTCCAAGACTACTGTGTTACAGGGTATTATTGTGTAACCCTTACAGAGTGTTACAGGGTATTATTGTGTAACCCTTACAGAGTGTTACAGGGTATTATTGTGTAACCCTTACAGAGTGTTACAGGGTATTATTGTGTAACCCTTACAGAGTGTTACAGGGTATTATTGTGTAACCCTTACAGAGTGTTACAGGGTATTATTGTGTAACCCTTACAGAGTGTTACAGGGTATTATTGTGTAACCCTTACAGAGTGTTACAGGGTATTATTGTGTAACCCTTACAGAGTGTTACAGGGTATTATTGTGTAACCCTTACAGAGTGTTACAGGGTATTATTGTGTAACCCTTACAGAGTGTTACAGGGTATTATTGTGTAACCCTTACAGAGTGTTACAGGGTATTATTGTGTAACTCTTACAGAATGTATTTGACTTTAACATATTTTTATTTTTCAGTACTTTTATTCCTAAATTCATCAACCATCTTTTCAAATGCAAAAATATCAGTACAGTAGCAGCAGAACAGGTAAGATACTGTATGATTCAATTGTGTACATTTTTTAGGGCCTATTCGTTTATGCAGAACAACCAGTTTGTCTGTTTATTTCGGGTATAAACCCTGGCGGACCTGCAAATGTTTATGCAGGCCTTGCAAGGCTTTGTCAACGATAGCCTGAAAGCCGCATCAAATTACTAGGTCTGACTTTATTTCATAAACGAACAACTCTGGTCCCACCGCTTTGATTCTGATAAACGAAAGTGGTCTAGGTAAATCATAGTTAACCTAATTGGATGAGTCAAGTACTACATAAACAAAAACTCAACCAGATGTCCCTCATATCTTATACAAATTATTCATTCAAGTTCTCCTCAAATGTAAACAGATACAATAATGCAGTCCCATGTTTAATAAATCTTCTTTTTTTCCTTAATATAAAAAATCTAATAAGTACTTTTTATTTTATTTTTTTATTTTTTTTTGGAAACAATAAATTCAGTTTACCTACGGTAAGCAGGTTTTCCCATATAACTGTCACTCTTAAAAACGATATTTTTATCAACAAAATATTTCAAGCCTATTTCCGTCAACTTGGTGAAGTCATTGTCTGTCCATGTTTGATTAACACTTTAATTTGAGTTGTAAACACTGTACCAGTTAATATTACTGTCATACCTGGAAATTGTCATGCCGTAATTTTTATTTTGTGAATTCTACAATTATGCACAGGTGAATACATGAATACCTGAACATATTAATCTTCAAGATGTATTCACTAGATAATTCATTATAATGTAGTTAGGACATATCACCTTTGTTTTATTACTGTAACTATTCATCTGGAAATAACTTGAAAATATCACATTGATTGCCCAATACAACAGTTTTTGATAGATTTCAGCAGAATCCCCTTCATGAATATTTATACATTCTGTATAATAGGAAAGACAAAAAGTTATCATTTGCATACACAAAAACTTCACTTTCATTACATATAAACTAGAACTTGTATATTTATACTTTATTAAACGTCGTTGATGTTGACAGTTGTTACTGGATACTCACTCCCTGAAGACAGTGTTACTAGATCTCCCCTCCCTAGGATCCCAGATCATCAGGAAGGCTCCAGCCAGGTCAGTATACAATGGTACCAGAACACTGCTCACATTCAGACTGTTGTCTTGTTAAATTCATAGAGCTCAACAGAACAGATAGTAGAGGCACCACAGTGTTACTCATATCTGTCCTGTCAGTCTCTCCCATTTCTCGTTTGAGGTCGTAACTATTGATTGAATCAAATGTCTTTCAAATATGGATGTATTGTGATTGAACTCTCATCATACCACACCCTGAGGTCAGATGTAGAGGTCAAAGGTGACATCTTGCAATTTTTGTGACAGTCTGTACCACAATGTCAAGGTCACAGTAATGGGGTTAAGGGTCAAATTATTGTATTGCTGGCCATAACTATAAATGGCTTCAAGCTAGAAGTAACCTTTGTATTCACCGTCTGCTGGATAACCGAAATACGCGGTAGTGAAGCAGACGTAAAACCTATCAATCAATCAATCAAGTAACCTTTTTTTGTGTATCTGCAATTCCTTTGTTTTGAATTTTCAGTTTCACAAAGATAGTGGTGAAAGGAATGACAAAGGCTGAGATGATGCTTAAGGTAGGATTTCTGTTGATATTCATGGCTGTACAATCTGTTTATAGTGGCTTCTGAAGCATCTCCTTTAATTGTGGTATCCTTCTCTTGTTTCAGTCTCTATATACAGATGTCTAGCATGCATCAAATTGTAAATTAACAGCTCTGAGTCTTATAAGCTGTTCTGGTAATGAAGGAAAAGATCTCTTTGGTTTGGATGGAAAACAATAATACATGAAACTCAATCCTCCAACCAAGAATCAATTCCCAATCATCAGTATGAAAGGCCAGGATCCAGGATCATGAAATGATCTTGAGTCCAAAATTGTCTTAAGTTCTGACTTTGCCAATCAAAAATAACGTCATGAAAAGTGACATCATACTTGATTGGCTAAAGCAAAATCCTGAGTCTAAGATTGTTTTGTGACCCCGAGGCCAGATATAGATACAGAAATTAAAAGTGAGTTAAAACAAAGAAGACAAGTGCAATCAAGTTGATTAATATATAATTTGAGTGTTTGTGAATAAATCAGTATTAACGTGAGGTTAATATTTCAGGTTGTGATGTCCCTCCATGATCCACCACAAGGATTCGTTGACAACTACATCAGACTACTTAGTGATTCAGATATCAATGAGTTTCAGAAAGTCTTGGAAATGAAGGTAAAGCTGTACCAGGGATATGTACTTACTATAATTCTGTCTTCACTTTGGCAACAATTTTTAAATTCCATGTATCATTTAGTAGTACATTTATTTAAAACATGCAAGAATTTATCGCTTTCTAACAAATTGCAAAAAGGTGCTAAAATGTAATTACTTGTGCTGCTACAAGATGTATTTTGAAGTATTACTAAATGAAGCAATAATGGATAATAATGGTTTCTCGGCCTTTGAACTACTATGAAAGCATCCACTATATTAAATTATCAAAACCGTTTTTAATTTGTTTTTCTCTCTCTAGGATCTACTAAATTCATTGTACAATAATTCAACTTGAACTCAATATAATGGATAATCTAAGAAAAATTTACAAGAGTAGACAGTACCAGCCATTGTTTTGGAAATCAGCTCAAATTTCAAATTAGATCATCAGTTCCTCTTAACTGATTATTAATCCATTGAAAAATGAATTGCAGACAATAAAAGGCACAGGGTTTGTCACCCGATTTCTCTTTGGCTAATCACTTACTAACATAAAGTTATGAATATTAAAGAGAGCCCATTATCCATGATGTAAACAGCACATGTTAAATTTGGTCATCATGACATAGTATACTTCAATCCTCCTGTAAAGTGCTAGGTAGACCAATATCTGTTGTGCTTGTTCTGTCATTTACTATTCAGAACCTGTTTGTTAAAAACCTGGGCCCCTTTCCAGTTCAAACAGTTGAAACGATTGAACATAGAAAGAAAACGACAGGCACAGATCTGAACCAAGGCTGACCTCAGGAATATTCGGCACATGTAGATTGAGGGGTCCAGACGTGCCCGACCGAAACTAAAATGCTGACTATTGCTAGTTTGCGTAATGTCAATCCACATGTAGTTTTTAAGTTACGTTATATAATTATATGAGATGCATGATTTTAAAGAAGGGCTCAATATTCTTGATACATTGTTATTTATTTTCGGAAATTGTGCATTTTTTTTGCTCTGCCTATGGTTCGGTCCAAGTGCCTTCATTCATTGTGGAATATTTCTGTGCCACCAGAACCGTTTCAACTGGGATACAAGAATGTAGCCCTATTAATTTTAAATAATGAGTTATTTTGTATTATCATTTTGGATCCCCACACATACAGCTTTAATTATAATTTTCTTTTGAAAAGATACAAGAATAAATATTTGAGAAAATTGTCCCTAAGCTTGAAAGGTTTTCAATTACTCGGATTCATGATCCACTTTATATGCTGGCTAAATACATTTTTGACCCAAAGCTGATAATGGAAATCTGTATTTGATTGGTCAGTCATTTGGTTAAGTAAACATTATTCAACAAAATGATTAATAGCATCTATGATATCATCTATAAAAAAATGAAATTAAAAAAAATTTCAAACAGTAATTTAAGATTGCATTATATTTTCACTTAACAGGGATTAAGAAGAGGCGACCAAAGTAATTTATTGGAGATCTATCGAGCCAGAATTCCTGTTTCCATGGCACTTGGGGGTCATTCAGAAATGTCGGTCACCTCTACACCAGAGCCGGAGTCTAGTCGTATTAAAAAGCTAGAGAAGCTCATCAAGAAAAGACTTTAACACAACGCTAGTGTTAAAACACATAATTTTGAAATTGTTGAGTCAAAGTGAGTCGGAGACAGCATCTTCAGATATTTTCAAAAGTGCTAGACCAAAACACACTCAGACCAGAAGAACGCTTTAATATGCTTTCAATGCCCATGGATACGTTCAGTAGGTAATGTGGTGAAAGTTAACTCATTCACCCCTGTAATTTCATCATGAACTTTTCAAGCATTTGAACTGGAAGAGTTCAAATGCGTCTTCAGGGGTGAATGAGTTAAACTATTTTGAACGCTGTAGCTATCATCGTCACGGATCATAGACATTTGTGAACTGATGTAATGTCAAAAGAGTGCAATAGGAGTTATATATTGGAGTTTATTGGTACATTGTACTGCTTGACCATGTAATGTAAATTGAAATAATATGGAGGTCTGCTTAGTGCTTTAACTATGTAGGGTAAACAATTTCAAGTTTACAGAGTTACAAATTATGTATTTAATGCTTCATCATGAATTGCGTCTTATATTATGGTAATAATTTTAGAGGTTTTCTCCAGGTTTGGACAATATCATGAACCCCACAAAACCTATACACTATAATTTGTAATTGGGAGATTTAAGTATACATATATAAAAAAAAAATGTATTATTATGTCTTCTGTGATAAAAGGGATAATGCATCCAGGTATTTTGTGATACATTGGGGTAAATATAAAAAGGTTAATTATCCCAAATTTCTACCTGTCAATTATGAACCCACAAGTAGACAAAAGTTGAAGTTCCCCAAAGTACTGGGGAGGATTTATGAATGAGGGACCAGATATGTATTTATGTCAGGACTATTTTAGAAATGAACATAAGGGGAAGGAATGGAGGAGGCCAGGGAGGCATACTCACCCCCACAACCACCAACAACTTCCTGTTATACATTACCTGCGAGATATACAAATATCGAAAATTTAAGTATTATAAGTATGTGAATCCCCCTGCCCCTCCCTCCAACCCCCATAAATTTATTATATCTGAAATAGTCGGCGTCATAAGCATGTTAAGATATTGAAATTAAATGTAACCTCATTGATTACAAAAGGTTGTGTGTGAAATTAAAGTTGAATGCGCATATATTCTCAAATAAAATATGGCAAAATGAGATTTTCACTCCCATTTTAGTTCAGTTGAAATGAAGGAAAATTCAGCTTGGGATGAAACGTGTATGCTGTAAAACTTCACTATATTGCCAAATTTTGTTTTTACCAAGGGGTTTTGGAGATTAATCAAGTGATATATAGGAATTGTTATAAGAAAATATGTTTGGGTTAATTGAGGCAGCAGTGAATTGAGGGACATTATATTGTGGCTTTACTGAATAGTTTCAGCAGTGCTGATATACTAGTAAAGATCTACATAGTGAATTTAACACCTAATGAATTTGGATAATTTGTTTTGGTGAAAATATTAGTGTGCAAGAATATGGTTCACTTTGCGCAAGCTTACATGTACAATGTATGTGTGGAGATAAGTTGACATCTATAGTTACCTTTTGATCTGTATATATATATATGCATCTGATAATGATAATAATAAAATGTATATAATTGACTGTAGTTAATAGTGTACATAGAAATACCAGGTATACTTTCCTGGTACCAATATTATCAGTGTTTGGGGCCTGTGATCCTTCCGTTTGTTAATTGTCATCTCCCAATCATGTCACCGATTCATCCGAGTTCTGAACACAACTTCCTTGCTATATGGAGGGAGCATATAGACAAACAAGTATTTTGTCTTTTAAGGTAGATCTGCAGTCAGTGTTTTTGCCAGAGATAAAAGTTGAGGGTAAAATCAAAATCAAGCATAAATCTTGTGTTTTAGCAAGCCTCTGTCATCTTTAGGGTCAAAATCCATTTTATATCCACTTATAGGGGTTAACAGAAACCCTATCCCTCAATGATTTATCATGATTTCTTTTAAATCATTAAATTAATTTCAAAAGAGTATAAAAAGTCAATAAAACACCTGACTACTCATATTCTATTTGAAGCCAGATGTCTTCAATATATAAACCCTCAGGTTTCAACAGAAGCTATTATGAAATATTTGCCTTACAACTGTGAATAAAATAAATTTCTTCGTCAAATTGGTGTAATAAGACATTTATATTTACTGGTAATATCTTTGTAATATTATTTAATCTAGATTGATGTCTTGTCTTCGTTGGAAAATTATTTAAATTTGTTGAAATATCTCGACAATAAATAAGATACTGTACCGTAAGTGACTATGCATCCTGAGCTGTACAAATTTGGTTATAAATCAGATGCTGTGAAAACAGCCATGTCGCTGACCTTGACATTATACAAGGTGGATCTACTTCAACTGTTTTTGTTTGTCATCAATAGATCAAGATATATGCAGTGCTGATCTGGCCAATTTACATTTGTATGCAGGACACAGATTTTTAAAGTACTTAATTATTTCATTACGAAATAGTATGTGGGTACACCATTTGTTAATTTATGATCTGTTGGAATTGTTATGTAAGAGATTTGATGATAAAGGTCCATGTTGTGTTATTTAAAAAGATGAAAGATATACAGTGAACAAAAATAAATAGGTATATGATGTATAAATTTGTTTTTGGTGTAATTTTTTCTCTGTGAATTGCTCTCGTCCTCCATTCTATTAATACTTTTTAGGATCTTTACTTCTGAACCATGGAACATCAAAACAATTAAATGAATTTATTGTTACCTTTCCACTACTATATCTGATAATCAATTGAAATAGTCTGATTTGTGTTTTGTTGATGGGAATCCTAGAAAGTGTAAACAAGAAGAAATTGTCGTAGGATACAAATAGATACAATGAAATGTCAAGGTCACGGTGGTCAAACTTTGATATATTCAATGGTGAACCACAAGTACCTATGGCGAGTGAAAACTACTTAATTAAATGTACTACTATTGTATAAGTATTTTTTATTTTCATTCGCAATAAGTACCCATGGTTGAACACTACTTAATACTATAAAGCAATAATTTGGGAATTAACACTATTTGATCCTTGGTGTTGGGCCAAGATAGACTTCTTCATGGTAAACTTGAGTAACAACATTTTGAAGTGCTGTAGTATTTTAGAGACCGACATAAAATGTTGCTTAATACAAGGTTTAAGATCAATGGTGAATTTCACGAAGATTGTGAAACATATTGCAACAGAGAGAGAGAAAAAATCAGTGCCATTGCTAGCTTTGATGCAGGTTAAAGGTAAAATTTTACATTACTTTCCAGAAAAACATATTATACATGTAATACAAATTATTCGTAAAGACAAATCTCCGAGCACCGCCTTGGAATCCCACCATATTTCATAAAACAAAAGTGGTCAAGAGATCTTTATGTCATTGCTTATTGCTTATAAAAATGTTAAACTATTACTGGTAAGTTGGAGTAGTAGAATTTGTCTAGATATGCCTGGACTCTTTAGGCTAGTTTCATTTCATTTTTCTGTGTCTGTTATAACTAAACAATGTGTCACAATGTGTACATAATAGTCTGCAACTCCAAGGCCAAGGCCACCAGAAGGGGTCAGATGTCAAAATCACTTGTTTTTCTTGACAATTTTTGAATTGCTAAATATCATTTTTTAGAGAGAAACTTAACAGATTAATGTAAAATTAAGAGGAACGGTAGTCTAGTGGCAAGACCCCGGGCGGCTCGTGACCGAAGGATTGTTGGGACGAATAACGTCACAGCACTGTTTTGTATAGATCTTTGAACAAGATACTTAACTCCGCTTGTTCCAGTCTACTCAGCTGTGAATAAGTATGGGTTGGACAGTGCTGGAATTGTTGAATGCTAGCTGTGAGCGCTGAAATGGCAGCACTGACAAGATATTGGCTGGTATCAAAAGCCCTATAAGCACGGATAATTTGTGAACTGCTTTGAGACAGCATACGAACTAGGTTGTCATAAAGCGGTATATAAGAACCTGGAATTATCGTTATTAATTATAAAATAACATGGTACACAGGTGTGTTATATCCTTTAGGTCAAGATGAAAGCAAAAGTTCAAAGATAAAATTCCAATGATGTTCAAGTGTATTGACAGCTATGACCAACTTATTTTCGCAACCAACCAACCCCACAAAAAACCCACAACAGAGGTTGGTAGTTTTTCTCTAATATTTTATGATTCTGATTTGAAAATTATGTCGATGGCAGATCTTTCTGGTCTAGTCACATGTGGATGCCACAGATCTACCATAAAGACAGCTCTCCACTGGTCTCCCTCGTGTACAACACTGTGAAGGTGGGAGTCATCAAATAGGAGACACTCCCCCCGCCTCCAATCACAGCAAGATCCAGCCACACACAGGTGGCAACTGCTGGGTGTCACTAAACCTACAAATGCAATAATTCATATTTTGTATTTTTCCTTCTTCTGAATAAAACCACATCCGAATTCAATAGTTAATTAGCACATGTAAAAAAAAATGTATTTTCATCACTGTAAATATCTTAGTAGATAATTATTTTGATGACCGTAATACTTTGTAATTTTCTTGCAGCCTAAGACACTTTGTTTTCCAAAAGTAAAATTGAGTTCAATTGAAAGTCATGGGAAAACATGATGAATCTAACTTTAATTGCATGGAATGGAACATCTACATATTACTCAACTGGACTTACAATAAAAAATATATTGCATGCAAACTAAATATGTCGGGGAAATTTCTAAAACTCAGTTTACAAATTTTGTAGTTAATTTTCTGTTTTTTTTTGTATTTTGCAAGAACGTATATAGAGGCTGTATTTCATACTTAAACAGTGGTTATTTAAAAATGGTCAAAAACATGATACATTGTACAAAATAAAATCTAGAGAAGACAGCAGAAAAGTGGATTTTTTTTTTTTTCCTTATTCAAAAAACTTTATATATAATTTGCAACTATCTGTTAAGTACATGTTTGTATAATTACTTCATATGATGGACAACTTTATTAATGTCTTAATAAAATACAACAGTAGGCAGAAAAGGGTGTTCATTGGTTTGCTTCAATATTTTTAAATAAAGTTTTCAGTAAACTTACCTAAATGACACCTCAGTCTGGTGTTTGTTGGGCCATAATGTTCTGTTATGACAGTTCCTGGTTCAATAACTGAGAAAGCCACATTTGCAAACACGTTTTTTGTCATGAGAGATTGAAGAGAGGAAGCAATATCAAATGTTTTTGGACACAAATCAACCATGTCTCTCTGCACTTTACCCTGATTTACCAAGTGTAGGACTTTCCATTGACCATTCGGAGTGCTGTTGACCTTCCAAAAAGCACGGGAGTCTGAATTCACTTGAAAGAATTCTTGACAAATTACGTTGAAATTATCTTCCAATATTTTTACATCAGTTGCAAAGTGAAAGCTGGAAGTCCACCATGGCATAGCTGTAAGGCCATGCAGATAGAATACTTCTGGTTTCTGCTCAGATCTTGTAGGAATATTGGTTTTGAATGAATTCTTTATCCGTTTTAAATCTTGATGTAAGTCTTGCTTGTCTGTGCTGTGTTGGCACAATTTTTCTAGGCGATCTGCAGCATCTGTCAAAACCTCATCATACAAGTTGCATCTGACACACCCAGGACTCTCACATTTCTTAAATTTTATACTTGAATCTGGTCTTGTCATCATCTTAAACACATTAAAATATTTAAGGAAATAAATGACAGATACCGTAAAAGTTATGAGTGCGATAATTATTCCCAAATGGTCCATTATGTGAAACATGCATGTACTTTCGAGATGTTAGTGGGTGTCCACCTATGGGCGCTGACATTTGTAAAATTGCATTATGGATGTCCTCTGTTGTTTTCTTTAGTTTGGGGTTGACACAAGAGAAACTCCGAATGGTTAGAAGTTAGTTGCTGTTAGTTACGGCTTTATACAACATGGCGACATCCATCGAAAGTAAAAAGTAGTCCCGTCAAAAACAGCGGATTGATATTTTTATGTAAAAAAAATCCAAAGTAAAGGTTCATTAGTAAGAAAATAAAAAATAAAATGACAAAACAGTAGATTATATATTTGTTTTTTATAATGTTATGAAGTCGCAACTCATTTATTCGTAGAAATACCTAATAAAATGGGGGTCTTTATTTGCGCATTGATATAAAAGTAGTAGTAATTTGACAGAAAAAGAATGAACGGTGCCCGCTGGAAATGAATCTTAATATTATTTAAAACTTTAATCTAGAAAGATGGATGATCCAAGATTCGAATGGATCGGTAAACAGGTATCGTTGGCACTGGACATTAAAGAAAATGATGTTTTTGAAGATCTCTTGGAAAGAGATGACGGAGAACAGGAACGTGAACTTGGAAAGTTCCTGAACGATACACCAGAAGAACATGAATCCTCGATTCTCTTCTATAAAATCATACGAGAAGAGGAGGAAGAAGTTGAAGTAGAATGCGGTAAATAATCTTATTGTATCTATTTAAACCAATCGAAATTTTGATGCTTGCAATATTTAGTAAGTGCTTGCCACGGATCATCTTGGCTTTTACTTATATATAGATTCATACTAAATTTATTTCTCTAAGTACCTAGATACCTGATACGTATAATATATAGAAAGAAACAACACGGACGTGCGCCGCAATCAAGTAAAGAAAACATCGTCACACGGCGACGATTATGTGTACACTAGACTAAATGTGTTAACACAGAAAAATAATATTGTTGTATACCACACAATGACAATGTAATTAAAATTACACCATTTTTGTTTCATTTCACTATTCTTATTTATTTCTAAAATTGAAATTCAATTATGTGTGTCGGCGTGAAGAAAATAACGTAATCTGTTTTTCGTTTTACAATGTACTTAAAAACAACACAAACACATTTTTTTAATAAAACTTATTTTAATGATATGTGAGACTAAGAAGACTTAATTTGTGACTTAAAACAAATAATAATGAAAAGAAAAATACCAAACAATGTTTCGCCCTGAAAAAATTGTTTTAGGGCGAAACAACCTGGCGCTAAACAACCTAGGGCGAACTGGATTTGGGGTGAAACAACCCGGAACCATATTTAACACCACAGGGGTTCGTTACAGATGTCTGAAATACACATATATGCTAAACTGATATGGATCACTGCACACTTACTAAGTGTAACAGGAGATGGGAAAATGCACAGCCTGACCAGGGTTCAAACCCAGGACCATGCGATATCTAGAAAGAGTTGCTCTACCAATTTGAGCTACTTAGTTGCTAGCCCAAGTTTCCTCTGGACCAAACACCAGACTTAAACATTTTGACATAAAGATGTCTGGTGTGGGGCCAAAGCGCACAGCTATATGAAAACATGGAATTCTCCGACACCGTTTGGTATCGGGGAATGACTAATCAACAAAGAGACAGAAATCTAGATAATTAACCCAGTCCAAATCCGCTACATTCCTCCCTCCTTTTTTAAGTCTTTGCCCCCAAAGACACTCATTTATAACCCAAGTTTTGTATGACCCCTTATACTGTACCAAGCATGCAATGCTTAAAACAAGGGTTAGTCCTGAGACCATCCAAAATCTAGATGGACGCTCTACCAATTGAGCTACCCAGGTTGCCAATGATTGACCTAGTCAAGGTTCACTACATTCAAATATTTAATCTTTTAGATGATACTTATAGTGTAAATTTTCCAAATTTAAGCCACACGGTCCTTTCAAACGTAATGAAAAAAAGCCCTGTAAGAGACATATAATACAGTTTGAGTGTCGGTGAAAACTTGCAGGAGCTCAGGTAAGGGACCAAGGGAAAATATGACAACACTGGACTGGATCAGCCACTTGTGCATTTTCTACTGTCAGCTATTCTATTACCAGTGAAAATTTGAAAACTTTGCAAATGTTTTGCAACTTTTTGATTTAGGAAGGGACTGGTAATCTCTAGCTTTGGAAATTATGGAAGAAAAATAACTGCATGATCATCATAATTATCTGTTATAGCATTTCTTTTTCAGGTATTTCTGATTTATCACTGATCTATATGTGCCTTTGTAGATTCAGATGACTCAGAATTGGATTGGTATAATACTGGTAACCAAAGCACCTGTGCAAGTCATTGATTTTTGCATTTTTTGTTCACATTCATTTTAGATTTGTCATTTGATTCAGTGTCACAAGATTGCTTTTAAACTTACAACATTCTTCAGGTTAAATGTGTGGTTTCTTTCTAGATCTGTTGTCATTAAAGAAATTGTCTGTGCAAGTGTTCCTTGTAAACTTTGAAAAATCTTTTTTTTAAACAAAACCAAAAACAATAGCCTTTTTAAAAACATCAAACTTTCTCATAGTAAACGAAAGAAAATGAAATAAAAAGGCAGTTTGACAAGACACATTTTATCCTATAAACAGAAAATTAAGAACAAACACACTTAATTGTAAATAAAAAGAAAGAATGAACAGTTGTAAAATATGTGAAAATGTCCAATGTCAAATTCAGGACTAATTCAATAGAGCATTGAAAGTAGGTTTTGACTCCCCAAAGTGAGGTAGCTTTAAATTTGACTCTTCGGTTTTAAAGAACATGTACCAGGTATGTCTTTCTGACTTACCATTTCAACTCTCCACCATACAGAATAAATTCTATTTCATCTTAAATTAATTGAAATTGCCACATTGGTCCATAGAATTAAAAAAAAAAAATGGAAATTAACGATTTTAGCCCATAAATACAATTGTATATAATGTTATTATACATTTACCTTGTAATAAACAGGTAATTTAATAATTATAAGGTAATGTTAATTTTCACTGTATTTAAATAATTAAGCTACTGATGATGAGTAATGAGCTCCTTGATTTTTTTTTTTTCGTGTCTTGCTTTCAATTAATGCTTGAATTTTTAATATGTTAATAGAGGTAAAGAATGCAACAATCATTCAAAAGACATTACCTTTTGTCATTTATACTGAAATGGATTGTGTACAAAAGTCAGATTTTCATTAGTATTGCAACATATTGATATTTATTGAATCAACCACTAAATATGTTATTAAAATACAATATTTGGATTCTTCTATATATATATATATTAACGTTATGTCAATTTCAAAACATAGTTAGTTAAAAATCATCAGTTCATGATAATATTTCATTCAAACTTTGATTATTTTATTTTTTTCATATCTATACATGCTAATAATTTCATAATCACAAATGGAGGATTAATGCCAAAATATTTCATTGTTGGATTTTAAACTTAACGTTCAATGTACCAAGACTGTATTTCTTCTGAATTAGTTGATTCAGTTTATTAAATCAGTTGGCTGTTCTCCAAAAACACAACAATCAGATCTTATTTGATAGTGTATCTGGACGTATTGCAGTAAAGTACATCAGACAGACATTTCAAGTTAGAATTGACACTTTGAATGTGTTTTTCTTTGTATTTAAGATTGTTATAACAATTAAGAATGCTTTTTATATCGCTTGCAAAAGCATGTGGGGAGCACTTTGTGTGTGTGGAGGGGGAGGGGGGAATGGTTGCATACTATACTAATCATCATACCGTATTTGATTTGAAGATTGTTTTTGTTAAGTTTACAGGTTCATCTTGAATGGTGTATTATGTGTAAGAATCTGCTGCAGTGTGCTTATATTTTATTAGGGTTAATTAAATAGTTATAATACTATCAAATTTGTATATAAATTTATGAATAACATGAAGTAATATTTTAAGGCCAAATAAAAACAAATAACATTTTTCTTGTTAAGGCTAATTACAAAAAATTAAAAGAGCATGCAGGTTGGTAAATATTTGTATTTTGCCATCTACCAGGTATTTTTGTGTCGCCTGCAATGCGAGGTGACATATATATATATAGGCCCTTGGGTTGATTGAACTCAAACTTGGTACACATACTGTATACCAATGTAGCTTAGACAAGTTTGCATTTCAGAAGTTTACATGTATTTTTTGTGGAGTTATGCCCCTTTTATCGCCAAATAAGGGCATTGTGTAGTAAATGCAAGAACTTTTTTCTTAATTATTCGATGCGTTTCAATTTTTTTACGGTAATGTTCGAGATTCAACTTTCCGCATTTTGTCATATCATACTTGACATGGCAACGCTGTTCATCGTTGTTCCGTAAAATTTTGCTTGTTTACGTGATAACTCAAGCTACTAAAAGTGCTGAGCAGGCGACACATCCACTCCTGTGGAATTCTTGTTTTTACATAGATTATATATAAAGATCAAAAATCCTGACTTTAAAATTTCTTGATGAAAACTTGCATAACATTCTGTAGTGCAGAGTTAGACCAAATTTAAGGTTAGGTAGGTACAATATGTTTTATGGAAAAAGGACCAGATATCTTTTATATTAGGTCTAAAGATTTGTGGGGTAGTGCTTATGAGGATTAATAATTATTTCAAACTTGGTATTTGTAAACATTTTGAAATAAGTTTCGTGTGTTTTGTAATCATGTTAATTCTATTACATTTTCTTCATTGTGTGGAATTTGTGATGTTAATGTTCAGTTGACGATTTATTTGTAGAGCCAGAAATCCCCAGCATTGAGGAGGAGGAAGAGGGTGCTGAGGGTGAAGGAGAACAGCAGACAGGTGACGGGGAGGGTGAGGGGGGAGACCAACCCCTCCCTGTCTCATCACCCACAGGTACAGGTGATGGAGAGGATCAAACACCCAGAAAGGGAACAGGTAAACAACGATGATGCTTTCAAAAACCTCTCCATATGGTTGAATTCATGAAATACTATAAGATAGAGCAAGCTAGGACAGATCATGGAATAAATCTATTTCTCTCATTTCCTTGTGTGTAAGATAGAGCTGTCCAGGGTAAGAAAGGGGTGTAGGAAATTTCTATCTTACACCCCATTTCACATTTATATAACGTGACGTCACAATGGCTCAACAATGACGTGACGTCACAAATTCTGATGCGGAAAAGGCGATGTGATGAAATTAAAACCTTTTACGATATATTTAACGTACACATTAGAAGGATGAGATTAATTTTTCTGCGCAAACATTGTTTGCAAATATGGGGTACGCTTAATCTAGCTGAATGATTCATGTTTTCATCTAAAAAGCTCGGGGGGGGGATAAATATTTTCAAAATGGTAGCAAGTTCAAACACATTTTCATGGTTTCTTAGCTTATTCTGGTAGTTGGAATGAGAGAAAAATACTCTTTCATGTCTAGGGGTATAGGATAGAGAAATTCCACCTTCAGGATTTTCAAATTTGGCAAAACCCTCAGCTTTACCAAATTTGAAAACCCCTCTGGTGAAATTTCACTATCCTACACCACTTGACATGAAAGAGTCTTATAATCCTTTGGCAGGAATGTTATATTGTGTTGAATGAAATAAAAATCAGGAGGACTATGATAATTGTATTGGTACTTCCACTACCTATATTAAACTTTGATTGGGAAAAATAATAAAGATTGAAGATTTTCTATTATAAATAGGTGACCACATTAAAATATTGTATAATGCCTTGTGCTACAGGAGTATAGATGGTGCAGATGCCCCACCCCTCAGTCAATTGTATGTGGTGTGTTGTGTATTACTAAAGCACACACACATATGTAATACAAATGTATACGGATTGTGAAGTTGAGATCTATGACATTACCTTGCCATGTGCCTTGTGCATTGCACTTATCTTCACAAAAATCTTTTTTTGTTCTTTTAACTGTTATACCACAATGTTCCACCGTTCAAATTAATGTTATCAGTGTATGCTTTTGAATATATTCACAAGTTTTGTTTTAATCATCCAGTAAGCTAATTAGTTACTGGTACATAATGATAAAACTTTGTAAACTTGAATACATCAGTTGAAACATATTATAATGAAGATGCATTTCTGAAAAGAATCCATGAATTGTTATCCTTGATGTTTATTTGTGTGGTAATATGTTGGCGAGTGTTTATGTTGACAATGTTATCGTTGACGTTTATTTGTGTGGTAATATGTTGGTGAGTGTTTATGTTGACAATGTATGTGTGTTGTTTATGTTGACAATGTATGTGTTGTTTATGTAGACAATGCATGTGTTGTTTATGTAGACAATGCATGTGTTGTTTATGTTGACAATGTATGTGTTGTTTATGTAGACAATGCATGTGTTGTTAATGTTGACAATGTATGTGTTGGGTAGGTTGACAATGCATGTGTTTTGTAGGTTGTTTGATGTATGTAAGTGTATGTATTGGTGTTATAGGTAAGAAAAAGAAGAAGGGCAAGGACACACCCACTAGTGATGAGCAAAAGGACGAAGATACCACCAAGACGCCAGTCCCTGAAGGAGAGTCTGCTGCGGACGGGGAAGAGCAGCAAGGCGAGGACGATGAACAAGACAACAAGATCCCTAAAACTGTGAGTCATGCTTTATGGAATGGTCTCATTTTATGATAATTTTACAGTCTACTCAGCTGTACAAATGGGACTTGCATACTAAACATTGATCCTATCCCAAAGGTTGTTCTTCCCGGCATGATCCTTTATAGCAGTAATGTCACTAGTTCCAGGATCTGTTCTCTTTACTCTACCTTTCATGGTGCACATTTTTTGAGGGATCTTACAGTAGAGCATTTGTTTCAATTAAAAAATGTCAGTATGGAATCTCTGCTGACTAGAACTGGGATGGGGAAGGGGTTGATGTTTTGTAAAGAATATGTACATCGCTCATAAAAGAAGAAATATGCAATATGTTCAATCATTTATGAACTTCATTTTCCTTTCTGTTATAATCTCCAGAAAATCATTAAGCAGAAAGTGATGCGTACCTACCTGTACATGTGTTACCAACATCTGCCTGAGGAGCTAGCCGACCAGGACTGTGTGTACTTTCTGAGAAACACTCCAGGCATGGTATTTCTCCCAAACAGCGCTGAAGAGGCAGACGAAACCCTGCCATCCTATTTTGAAATTGGCATCCTCAACGGACATTCTCTTGTCATGTTGGAACAGATTATTTCACAAGTAAGTTTAATTTTACCATTCAGTTCCTGCAATATTTTGAAAGATGAATGTATGTTATCAAAATGTCTGTTCTGAGGTCAAGAAGAGTATTGACATTGTTTGAACCATAGTTTTGCTATGAGCCAAGTTTTCTATTTTCGAGCAATCTTGGGCATTCTGTATCAGATATTAAATTTTTTAGATGTTGTCTCACTCTCTTCTCTTCTAGATATGAAAATATCGAACTTTCCCTTACAGAAATATTGAGTCTCTGGCACACTATTGCTGCGATATCGCCAGAATGTTCTGGTGCACTTGCTGCAATATAGCCGGAATGTTCTGGTGCAGTTGCAACGATATCGCTACAGGCTAGTGTTCTGGTGATATTGTGACTCACCCACTCTGCATGTCTTAGCAAGCAAGATTGAGATTACCACAATCAGAAATATATGACAATATTGCAGCAGGGTTGTTGAGTATATATATACATAGTTTAGATAATAATTCAGAGCTTATATTCAACAGAGATTTATTAGAAATTTTATTTAGTATTTGCTATTTTTCTTAAACAATTTAAAATAGTGTAGCATCTGTAGCAGAATTCAAAATGAATTTTGGAGATTAAACTTTCTCATTGAATAGCCATATGTCTTTGCACTATTGTGTTGCATTAAGAATTTAGCCTTTGCTAAGGCCCTCCAAATTTGATGTAAAAATATGCCTTCAGAATCTTGATGAAATGTTTTTTAATTCATGTTCATATTTGTCACAGGTTTACATGCCTCTACTGTCATACAATCAACAAAAGAACAGTGAGATGCGTAAAGAGGCCAGTCCACCCAGTCGTACAGACACACAGATGTCGGTGAAGACTGACGGTGAAGGGGACGCGGATGATTCCAAAGACAATGTCAATGTGGCCGAGTCTCGTGCCAAGGCTCTTTTGCGTGACGAGTTTCTAATCAACATGCAAAAGTTTGCTTCCAGTATTAACCGCACGATACAACAAATCGAGGGCGAGGTTCGTCTCGAGATTCCAGAGATCGAAATGAGTGACAATGTGGAGGAAGTGCTAGCTAATAATGACTTGATGCAGGTGATCAGAGACACTTGTGGTGACTGGGCCAAACGTATACGTGGCGCTCTGGAGACGCAGATGAAAAAGGTGCCATTAGGTAAAGGACCTCTGGCTGAAATTGATTTCTGGCGGGAGAGAAATGCCGCCCTGAGTGCACTTACAGAACAGTTGAAGATTCCTAAGGTGGCGCAGATGTTAGAAGTGTACAGTCATGTGGAGAACGACTTCGACGACATCAAAGTGGAACTCAATAAACTTTACGTTGAGGCTAAAGACAATGTCCGCTTCTTGTCCACACTAGAGCGTCACTTCAAAAACATTACCCATGGTGCCACATTCCAGGTTGTCATAGAAACGGTTCCTTCGATGATGAATGCCCTACGAATGGTGTGGATCATCTCCCGACATTACAATAAGGATGAACGTATGGTGCCCCTGATGGAGAGGATTGCATGGGAGCTTGCAGAGCGTGTGGCTCGTGTCATCAACATCAGGACTATATTTAAGTAAGTCAGATAATTTTTTTGAAAAAAATGTTCAAATTGACAAATTTCGAATTATCGAAGGAAATAAATTCTTATTCAAGAACATAACCTATTGTTTAATAGGTAACATTACTTTTAATGAAAGGAATTCCTTGCTCCATTCCAAATGATAACCAGTGCTGGAATATCTAATCAACTGGTCAAAATACAATTTAGAATATTCATACATCTTCTGCTCTACAGTCAGTAAGTTTATATACCGTATATATCTTATCAATAAGCCCATGCTTGGTAATAAGCCAACCCATATAAATTCCAGTTAGTAAGAAATGCCAACAAAAGCTTTGTCATTGTCATATAATAAGCCCATCCTCCTACTTTCAGGCAGAGATTATGTGTTGGCCGCCTGGGCCTATTACAGGATAACTATGGTACCTTAGGTGTTGATAAGCAGTTTTACAAAGGATTTCCAAATAATTATATAGCCTATACACATCAAAATAAATTTTCATTCATTTCATTGTGTTTTAATGGCAAATTTTAATCAGAACAATCTGTCTTTGAAAGTCACAATACTATACAAAAGGTAAGTGTGACAAAAGTTAATTTCTACAACTGTCTTATGTTACTTAGAGATGGAACTGAGGAGGTGAAGAGGAAGACCCAGGAGGCTAAAAAAATGTTACTAGTGTGGAAAGAGTCCTACTTCGATGTGAGGGCAAAGATTGAGGCGTCGGGTCGCGATCAACGTTGGGAGTTTGACAGACGAAGACTGTTTGAGAGAACAGACTACATGGCTAGCATCTGTCAAAATCTCTATGATGTCGCTGAGGTATGTACTCAAGAGTTAAAATATTGTACTGATGCTTTTGTAATGGTTATTTTAAAGGAAAATAGATTCTACGCAAATTCAATTTTCAACAAATAACTGTTAATTTTTTATCAATAAAATGTAGATATATTTTATGACATCTCACTATTAGTACACTTTAGAAACAGTAAAAGATCGTTAAGATCTTTGACTTTTGCACAATGAAGCTATCATCCATGGATATATTCCTGTTATCTTCCCTGTCCTCAATGTGTCCAAAAGGTAAAGGATGGCAACCTAGTGATGAATAGGTGTACATAAGTACTGCACAATTTCTTATTAAAAAAAATCATTTTCGATATATATATTTTTTTCTTTTTTTTCTTTTTTTCCCCTATATATCAAAAACCTAAATTGACTGTTAAGGTTAAATGATTAGCCTTGTTTTTTTCCTAGTTTATCCTCTTCATGAAATTATCGATGATGTTTTGAATGTTAACAGGTACTCGAGGAGTTCTACAATATCTTTGGACCAGAGCTGAAGGCGGTGACAGGAGACCCAAAGAGAATTGAGGAGGTGCTGATACGAGTGGATGCTTTGGTGAAACCCCTGGAAGAGGTAGGTTTATATAACTACAGTAAAAGTGTTATCTAAGGTTTAGTCCATACACAAACAATGTACATGTTAGACGTGTCTCAATGATTCAATACTGACTGGTCCCTTGCTCAAGCTAGGGCTGAAGCTAGACAATGGGACCAGTTGGTTTTGAAACGTTGCGACACATTTAACACCTTCTTTGATAATGCCTATTTCCAAACTGATGAATGTTTTAGAAGATACTGTGAAACTGAAAATTTTAGCGTTTTAGAAATGCTGACGATTGTCCATGTTTCGTAGATTAGCATGTAAACAGTCACATGTAAACAATCATATGTAAACATCCACACACACAATTTTTATTTATAGATTTCAGAAACATAGCCTAATGCGAAAATGTCCACACATGAAAATTTCCATTTTTTCGATATTTGATAATTTGAAATTTGAGACAGGACCAGTCATGTATATAGTCTATAACGAGGCTTATAGCATTTGATGTAATTTCATAGCACATATTTGACTTGTACATTTTGGTGCATTTTGTGTCAAATCTATCAATGATTTTCTTTTGATTCCTGTTGTACACAATTTTTACCGAGGTATACATTTATTTGTAACAACTTGTAATAAATTTAATGATCCATATGCATGTATATGCATGTGAAATCCTGAAGGAAAATAAAAACATTAAATTTTATTATGATGTGCGGTTCAGTACCCAGTCATACAGCAAGCTTTTATTAAAAGTTCAATAGTCAAATAAAAACCAGTAATACCACAGCATGAATTGAAATAGGCCGTTTATTATAAAAACGACGTAAAATAAAATCATGTATACAAAACATGTCACGTCGTTTCTTCCAAAAACAACGTAAAATAAAAACATGTATACACAACATGTAAAACATGCCACATCATACTGATCTGAATACATATAGGCATTATGCCTAATGAAAACAATTATGTGACTATTAAAGGAGGGGGGCAAAACCGCCACCTGGCTAATTGAGGGAGACCAGCATATGCTTGTACGTATAACCTGGCCTCACTAAATGCAGTCAACCCCCACCCGCAGCTGTATGACTTGACTATGCATGGTATAGGATTATATAACGTACACAATACTTGATAAATTATATTGAAATATACATATATTTATATTACATGTTTAATGACATAAATGTTGACATTAATATGGACTCCAAAGATTCACATAGTATGTTTTAGGTGGTCTCCTCTGACACCGTATACAATGTCTCTAGTGAATAACGTGGCAATATTCGTCATAACAGGCTTATAGCATTTGATGTAATTTCATAGCACATATTTGACTTGTACATTTTGGCGCATTTTGTGTCAAATCTATCAATGATTTTCTTTTGATTCCTGTTGTACACAATTTTTACCGAGGTATACATTTATTTGTAACAACTTGTAATAAATTTAATGATCCATATGCATGTATATGCATGTGAAATCCTGAAGGAAAATAAAAACATTAAATTTTATTATTGTTTGCAGGTCAGTTTTGATCCCTTTGTGATCAACTACAAAGGTTCTTGGAAGTCGGAGATCATGGACAAGTTTGACAAACAGGTGACATCCATTGATGGTGAGGCCATTATGTTTATCGACGAGTCCTTCCAGTCCCTGAGGTCTGCCGAGGGTGCCTTTGACATGCTCCAGAACTTCAAACACATCAGGTCTAGAGAGGCCATCAATGCTCAGATGATGCAGAAGTTCAAGGATATTCTAATACAATATGAAAAAGAGGTATGAAAACCCTTAATTCAATGTCAAAACATTTTGAAGATAACTTTTTAAGAACATTTCTTGTTAACATCTATGTGAATAAGTTCAATATCTTTTGTTCATAATTCCTGAAGATTTTATGTGTTTCTGTTTGTTCTACAAATAGCTGGAAGCATTTAGCACTTCCCATCTCCGTCTGTGACGATCATTTGTCTGTTTTTAAGTTTTAGATTTGATAACATCCAATATCATGAGCTAGGTTTTCAGTTAAAACAACAATAAATATGGCCTAATACAGTAATTATTAAAAAGAAAATGTTCTGACAAGTAAACGTAGCCGACCTAATATATGAAACCCTACACTAGTGCAAACAGAAGATGCTGGTTAAATGTCTAAGTCTTCACTAACTTTTAATCATTATTATTTTTCAACACAGGTTTCTGCTTTGGATGAGCTGTTCCAACAGCACCGTGAAAATCCACCGCTGCATAAAAACCATCCGTCCATAGCTGGCGCCATCTTCTGGGAGCGATCTCTGTTCCATCGTATTAAACATACCATTGTACGCTTCCTCACCATGGAAGACATGATGCAGAGTGAAATGGGCAAACACGTAAGTCTGTAATGGTTTCTCGTTCTCCTTTTATGGTTTGTAGGTTTAATGCTGTCTACAATGGTGTGACACAGATCCCAACCTCATGGTCAGAAATGGACTTCGGGCAGGAGATCTGTGCCACGCCCCTGTAATACACAACCTGACACATTTTCATGAACAAAAGAATTGCTTAAAAATGTTAGTTAAACCTTCTGAACATCTTGTTCTATGGTTTTCTACAGGCACGGGCGAAGTACCTGAGTGTGGCTAAACAGATGAAGCAGTACGAGGACCAGAAGTACGAAGCCTGGAAGGACAATGTAGAGCTCATCCTGCCGTCTCTACTTAAACGGAACTTGCTGGTCAAACCACACCACTCTCAGCTGACCCAGCAGGGCCATGATGACCGTGGCGAAGGAGGTAATAAATAATGACATTTCGATGTATGTTTGTACATTTTTGACAGTAACAATATAACCAGGTAGTAGCGCCACAATCTGCCCAGCAAAAAGGTGTTTGGTATTGTACTGAGGCAATCAGTATAGAAGAAACGGCAAAAAAGGTAAATCTGTGTATGTTAAGTGGTAAATAAAAGAGAGGCGTTTTATCAAGGTTTATTGACTATCTTTGCGGTGATTAACTTTGATCATGGTTGATCAACGAGATGAAATTTTATTTTCATGATTTAACAATAGAGTGATTTTTTTGCATTTCAAGAGTGTTTTTTTCTGAGTCAGCATTTTACAAAGAATCAAACTTTGTCTCCAATAGTCAGTGCAAATTTAATCCTCATCAAGACCATGTAATATATAGTTAGTTGATCATCACTTGGGGTGTATAATAAAAAGTCTTTTTGGGTAAATGACATTTAAACACTGAGATTCCTTTTGTGAGATTTTTAAGTTGACATAAATATCTTAATTAAAATACTTGATAATTTGACATATTTAACAAAAACTAGGGCTGTATAATAAAAACGTCTTATTAGGTAAATGACTTTAAATCCTTTTATTTTAGGATTTTTTATGTTTAAAAAAATCTAAATTAGAATACTGGATTAATTGACTCATTTAACAGACATTTAAACATAGATGATTCAGTAACTGTTTTCCTTGTGAGTGAATATCAACATCAATTTTCTGAGATCAAATTTCATTGCTGGTATCGTTGATCATGTAAATTTCATTTTAAGTATGAAGACCTGTTACTAGGTGATTGATTTGGAGTTTGACATGTTACTATCACATTGAAAATGTCGTCGAGTGAAACAGAAGTTGTAACCACAAAAACTGGGGGAAACCCATATATCCTTATATGACATAAATGTAATTTTCTGTTTATTATTCAACTTTTAACAAGCCTAGTCCTGGCACAGACATATATATTATACATGTATAGATATTTGACAAGAACTTTTATATATATATATAGCTACTATGCAATCATCCATATCTATGTACGTAGGCTTAATAAGTTCACATCTCTGGGCAAAAAGTCACCATGGCAACCAGAAATATCTAGTTGACCCCTAAAATGCCTGATTGGCAACTAAAATTATTTTTATTCTTTTAAAGTTCTGACATTTCTTAAAATATAAAAAACTACTTTAATACACTACCAACATCTAACTTTTCTCTCTGGTGACCTCAGGGGTGCCTGGTTTTAATAGTTCACCCTGAGCCCTGCACATATATATATAATAAATGATCCAGTGTTATATCGGGATTTTACCGTCTATATTACTTCTTTGACCCATATATAATATATAGATATATACACATTCACAATACACTTCCTCTAGATTCACCTGCTGCTTCATAACCTAACCAGAGCTTTTAGATTTCAGATTTTGCTTTAATGAAAAACAGTTTTTTTGCTTTAAATTGTTGAATTTGAAATTTACAGATTTGTTTTTCTTTTTTCATGAATTAGATTTAGCTATTAACATTTTGCATGTCCTTTTCTGTGATTAGTAAAGCTACCTAACACAGAAATCGTGGTAACAGGTACTGATAACACAAACCAACAACTGGTCCCCGGCCAGCCAACCAATCAGCAGCCAGAACAAGCACAGACCGACCAACCAGAGCAGGCTACCAATAATGGTAACCATGGTAACGGTGTGATGAGCACTAACACGTGTGACTCTACGTAGACTTGTAGCAATACGGCCAAACTGTGCGAGTGACCGTCTTTTTTGTTTTTCTATTGAACTGTATTATACTCTCTTCTGATGCACATTGTCACTGTTGAATTCTAAGTCATGTAAAAATAGATTTGGAAGCATTGAATGAGCAGTTCTGAAATTTAAAACAATTTTTACGAACCTACAAATAAAAAAATTAAATTAAAAAAATACCCTGGTGACAATATTCAAATGATTTACCTTCATTGCTTTTAATGAGATTTTATTAAATGCTGTGAAATAAATATCGACCAATTTGTTTTCTTTTTTTCTTTTTCAAATTGATTTTTAGGATACATGTTGTGCTTTCTTGTGCACTAAATATAGTGTAGAAATCAACAAGAAGTTCTTAGAATTATCAATAGAAAAAACAAACACCAATACATTTTTAGCATTTTCAAAGTACAGTAGTACTAATTATTTTGTTTTATTTATTTATTGTGGAAAAATCCATATCACTTTCTAAAGAACCCTATTTTTCCCTTTTACATAAAATGTGATGTGTTTACATGTTTCTAAAAAACATCTTTTTACTGAAATTATTACTACAGGTGGTAATGAATTGCTTTTGCGAGCTTTTTATTTGATTTGAATGAATTTAAATAATGCATATTTGATTTTGAAAATGTATTCATATTTTGAAAATTACACTTCAGCTTAAAATGTGTAGCCAAATGTTTGAAATCTTCCTTTTTTTTAAAATCTTTTGTGAAACCTTTAAGACTTGAGGGGGGAAAAAAGGAAAAGGTATTTTCTACACAGTCTGGCTGTTTGCTTTTGATTTCAGCCTACATACAGAGTCCACAGTTTGCTGTGCCCTCACCTTGGAGTATTGTTACAATCCAATAATGTCGTCCCAGTGTTAAACCAGTACCATAACCTCTCAGTGTTAAACCTGTACCATAACCTCTCTTTCAGACAGATTATCCAGACTCTGTATTTATTTGTTGAAGGCCAAACAAAAAAAATACTGTTTCCTCTTTTTTTTCTTCCTTATTTTTTTTAAACGATGCTGGTTATTGAAACAATATATTTTCTTAGGATATTTTTGATGACTATATTATTATATATTATATCTGGGTATATAATAAATACTGGTCTTTAAAATAATGTAATTATTTTCCAAGGATGTTGTAAAGACTAACATATGATACACTAAATGACATACCAGTGTATACAATAATTGTCCAATAAAATGTTTGTTTTTACTGTAGACATGTGAAGCAGTATTGTGTGCTACACAGGAAACAGATACATGTACTTTGTTTGGCCTATATATATATCTTGTTAACCTGAATTCAAATGGCAAAAAACCCGCATAAGAAATATTTATTTTTGAATTTCTGTTCTGTAAACTGTAGCAACAATATAAGCTATATTATGACCAATGTCACTGTCGTAAAATATTCGTTTAAGACCTTTCCAAATGAAAGATTTCCAAAAGTCACATATTGCCTTGCATTTGACAGAATTGTAGTTGTAAGAAATTTGAATGTTCGAAAATGGATCGAAATAAGCCTACATGTTATTGATGTGCCATACAGGAATTATACGAGCACAACATCAAAATGAGTGTCCAATTTATTGGCCACGAAGCACATAAAAAACTGACAGGGGAAGTTACTCTAATCCAGAAAAACTCCTTTTGATTGCTTTTGTCATCTTCTATATAGAGGGGATAACACTCATCAGCAGAAAACCTCTGATTGGAACTCTTCGCCACGATTAAAACTGATGCAGTAGTACCCTTTTCATTAGAATTATTTTACTTTGACCAAAGAAAAGCTATTTTTAATCAAATTTTATTGAAGCCAATGTGTCCTGTCTTATTACAGTTATGCCATTCAAATTATAAATATGAAATTAAGTTTTTGGTATGTTGGTACATGTATCAGGTTTACGCAGTAACACACCCGCTATGTTCTATAAATACATATCTATTATAAAAAAAAATCATATGAAAATCATTAATGGTATAAAATATATCAACTAATGTATATATTCATCTGTTTAAATTAAGTATCTGATTGGTGTTGTACACATTGTATATATATGTTCCTCAATGTTGAGAAGTGTGAGAATTTCAAAGCACTATTTTATATTATTTTCAGCTACCAATGAACAACGCTGTTCTTCAAATTTCACCATTCTGCTCTTAAAAAAACCACCCATCCATCATTTTCTATGTACTTTCTGTTTTGGTATATCTTACATGCTCTCCATTGAGTGTCACCACGTTAATATGTATACATCAACAAAATTCAGACCAAATTATACACACATTGTACTTTTCTTCAAAAAAAAATCTGAAAGAAAATGATATTTATTTTTTAATTACCAAAGAGCTGATTGGTGATAAATATTGAATTTGCAATGTTGTCCTACTTGTACCTTGCTGCATAACATGAAATATTCATTGTTTATAATCATTCATGGTTTTCGTTGTTGCTATGGAACCAAAAAAATAAATACAACAAATTTGATTGATATACTTAATAACTACTGTTTGATTAAATGGGGTTTCCATGAAAATTTGTGCTATGAAACGATCTTTAAATAGCTTCAAACTACGAAAGAAATGATCACGAATATTTCATGTTACATGTAATACCCGCTAGGCAAAATTGAATGCCCATATATGTAGCTACCCCAAACCCCACTGTTCCATAAATTCCTTTCTCCTGATTTTTGTGTTAAAACTTTATTGTATTAAGTTGATGTAGCATTTCAGAAACTATGTGGAACTACCATACGTTTTAATGCACTGGCACCAAGTTTGTGTACTTGTCTGCCAGTCTTCAACTTTTCTTTTAACTACTTCTTCAGAAGCATGAGGCATAGAGTCATTTTTATGTGGATTGTAGTTTGCTTGAAAAAGCATTAATTACTGAGATAAATGTGACATAGACACATATTAATGTAAATTTTGTAGATTGAAGTCAATATCAGTGAAATTCCGGTTTTGCGTATTGCAGAGTTATCTTCTCTTGTGAGCAGGTATTGATTATTACGTCATTGGTTTGTGTGAGAAAATTACGTTGTTTTCTCAAAAATTGATGACCTTACTCTCACAAACAAATGACGTAACAATCAATACCTGCTCACAAGAGAAGATAACTCTGCAATACGAAAAGACGGAATATTGGGAAAGTCAGTTATATATATATATAGTTTGAGATGGAAAATACTGGCAAATTTTCAGAATAGATATATAATAGAAATATGATTTAATTATCTATGTGACTGAAATTAGTCAGTGTAGAAACATGATGTAGATGTTGGTTAGATTTAGTTTTGAAAATAAATTAAAAGACTTTTTGGTGGTCATACAAAATATTTAGCTGATTTCTAGCTTTTTGTAGTGTATGACTTAGATTTTTAAAACTAGATATATAAAAGAAAAACAGAAAAGAGTATTCATAAATATATTTATACCCTATATGCTATAAATAAAAAAAGAAAAACTATAATATTTCATTTTGCTATCAAAATTATTGTTAAAATTGCAGATCATCAGATTCGTCATACATGTAATTCATAACACTACTCTGTTATATACATGTACTACATTCATACAAGCTGGGATTAATGATAAATCTAATGCTACCAAGTTTCAGATTTGAATGACAACTTTCTGGATTATGTAAGTCATGACTAGCATAATTATTTTTGTAAACATGCATGTGCCTGAGGTGTTTTTTTCTGTCTCAATTTGATTTTTTCGGCAGTTACTTTATTATTTATGTTGTTTTTCAGGAATTGAGATCAAGTACCTGGTGGACTATGACCCAATGTTAGGTGAAATTATCTCCGAGACAAAATACATGGAACAGTTGGGCTTCCCAGTCCCAGAGCTAGCCCGCAACGTGGCTCTCCAGGTCAGTACCTAGTGGCACCCTCGGATAAGTATGTTACAGGGTCAAATAAGGGCATGTGGCCTTAAAATTTAATTAACAGTGATTCCCTGTAAGGCAGAGATGCATGCAAGATCACTGAGTCTATACATAGATCAACAAAATTTCTCATCATGAACAATTAAATGTACATTGATTTTTTTTAAAGTTTAATTTTTAGTCTAGTTTACCAGTTTGTTAGAAAGAATTCAAAACATGTGGATACATGGAATCGAATTACAGGACAGTAAAAACCTAAGAACGCCATTTGACCACTTTAAGTAGAATCAACACTATGTATGACAGGTGTTCTCAACTTGACATTAGAGCAAGTGGTGTCACCGGTGTGATACACTCTTTTTGAGTGTATAGTCTTTACATGATAGTCTACCCAACTACAAAAATTGACACATATCTAAAAAGAATTATCATATTGTAAAGAAATATTTGTAGAATTTTTTAGATATAACATGTAACTATGGATAAAAAAAACAAAAGACTTATTTTGATGTAAATCTTCAAAAATCACTAAAGCAAAGCCTTTCATCTTGATGCCATATTTGGTCAAAGGTACCTGAAATTAAAAAATATGTAGAATGTAAACTCAGTATTAGTTACAATTAAAAGTTGGAATGTTCTTAATTGCATGACATATGTATTATGATGTATTACTTTTTGTCATACAGGAGGAGAAGTACATCAAGTATGTGGAGAAACTGAAGCATATGTTGGAACGCTACCACACACTTCTGTCCTCCCTCGACCCTGCAGAGGTAAGTACAATACCTACCACACACTTCTGTCCTCCCTCAACCCCGCAGAGGTAAGTACAATATCCACCACACACTTCTGTCCTCCCTCGACCCCGCAGAGGTAAGTACAATAGCTACCACACACTTCTGTCCTCCCTCGAACCCGCAGAGGTAAGTACAATACCTATCACACACTTCTGTCCTCCCTCGACCCTGCTGAGGTAAGTACAATACCTACCACACACTTATGTCCTCCCTCGACCCTGCAGATGTAAGTACAATACTTACCACACGCTTCTGTCCTCCCTCGACACTGCAGAGGTAAGTACAATACCTACCACACTCTTCTGTCCTCCCTCGACCCTGCAGAGGTAACTACAATACCTACCACACACTTCTGTCCGCCCTCGACCCCGCAGAGGTAAGTACAATGCCTACCACACACTTCTGTCCTCCCTCGAACCCGCAGAGGTAAGTACAATACCTATCACACACTTCTGTCCTCCCTCGACCCTTCAGAGGTAAGTACAATACCTACCACACGCTTCTGTCCTCCCTCGACACTGCAGAGGTAAGTACAATACCTACCACACAATTCTGTCCTCCCTCGACCCTTCAGAGGTAAGTACAATACCTACCACACAATTCTGTCCTCCCTCGACCCTTCAGAGGTAAGTACAATACCTACCACACACGTCTGTCCTCCCTCGACCCCGCAGAGGTACAGAGGTAAGCACAATACCTACCACACACTGTTGTCCTCCCTCGACCCTGCAGAGGTATTTCCTCGACCCCGCAGACGTAAGTACAATACCTACCACACACTTCTTTCCTCCCTCGACCCCGCAGAGGTAAGTCCAATACCTACCACACACTTCTGTCCTTCCTCGACCCCGCAGAGGTAAGTACAATGCCTACCACACACTTCTGTCCTCCCTCGCCCCCGCAGAGGTAAGTACAATACCTACCATACACGTCTGTCCTCCCTCGGCCCCGCAGAGGTAAGTACAATACCTACCATACACGTCTGTCCTCCCTCGACCCCGGAGATGTAAGTACAATACCTACCACACACTTCTGGCCTCCCTCGACCCTTCAGAGGTAAGTACAATACCTACCACACGCTTCTGTCCTCCCTCGACCCCGCAGTGGTAAGTACAATACCTACCACACACTTGTGTCCTCCCTCGACCCCGCAGAGGTAAGTCCAATACCTACCACACACTTCTGTCCTTCCTCGACCCCGCAGAGGTAAGTACAATGCCTACCACCCACTTCTGTCCTCCCTCGACCCCGCAGAGGAAAGTCCAATACCTACCACACACTTCTGTCCTCCTTCGACCCTGCGGAGGTAAGTACAATACCTACCACACACTTCTTTCCTCCCTCGACCCCGCAGAGGTAAGTACAATGCCTACCACACACTTCTGTCCTCCCTCGCCCTCGCAGAGGTAAGTACAATACCTACCACACAATTCTGTCCTCCCTCGACCCTTCAGAGGTAAGTACAATACCTGCCACACACTGGTGTCCTCCCTCGACCCTGCAGAGGTATGTACAATACTTACCACACACTTCTGTCCTCCCTCGACCACGCAGAGATAAGTACAATCCCTACCACACACTTCTGCCCTCCCTCGACCCCCCAGAGGTAAGTACAATCCCTACCACACACTGGTGTCCTCCCTCGACCCTGCAGAGGTATGTACAATACTTACCACACACTTCAGTCCTCCCTCGACCCCGCAGAGGTACAGAGGTAAGCACAATACCTACCACACACTGTTGTCCTCCCTCGACCCTGCAGAGGTATTTCCTCGACCCCGCAGACGTAAGTACAATCCCTACCACACACTTCTGTCCTCCCTCGAACCCGCAGAGGTAAGTACAATACCTACCACCCACTTCTGTCCTCCCTCGACCCTGCAGAGGTAACTACAATACCTACCACACACTTCTGTCCGCCCTCGACCCCGCAGAGGTAAGTACAATACGAAGCATATGTTGGAACGCTACCACACTCTTCTGTCCTCCCTCGACCCCGCAGAGGAAAGTCCAATACCTACCACACACTTCTGTCCTTCCTCGACCCCGCAGAGGTAAGGACAATACCTACCACACACTTCTGTCCTCCCTCTACCCCGCAGAGGTAAGTACAATAACTACCACACACTTCTGTCCTCCCTCGAACCCGCAGAGGTAAGTACAATACCTACCATACACGTCTGTCCTCCCTCGACCCCGCAGAGGTACAGAGATAAGTACAATACCTACCACACACTTCTGTACACACTTCTGTCCTCCCTCGACCCTGCAGAGGTAACTACAATACCTACCACACACTTCTGTCCTCCCTCGACCCTGCAGATGTAAGTACAATACTTACCACACACTTCTGTCCTCCCTCGACCCCGCAGAGGTACAGAGGTAAGTACAATACCTACCACACACTGGTGTCCTCCCTCGACCCTGCAGAGGTATGTACAATACCTACCACACACTTCTGTCCTCCTTCGACCCCGCAGAGGTAAGTACAATACCTACCACACACTTCTGTCCTCCCTTGACCCCGCAGATGTAAGTTTAAGTACAATAACTACCACTGCTGTCAGTGTTTTTTGCCAGATCTGCTTGTATACTTATCCTCATTCCCCCTAACAATTATAAACTTTTGAAATTTAAACAATTTATTTCTCAGAGCAACCTGTTGGAGGACCACATGCGGGACCTACGTCGTGTCATCAGGCCTGGATCCAAGCGTCTCAACTGGAATTCGCTCGGTATCAACGACTTTGTCCTCAAATCAGGAGCCGTGAGTTTTTTTGGCACTTTTGAACGTCCTAGTATATGTATAATGAATCTGTAATGGCTGCAGCCAAGAAATATTTTCATTAACCAAAATTTTTATTATAACTGTGTCTTATTTTGGCAATTATCGAGTCAGAATGGCACAGAATATAGATTATAGAGTGATTTATTACTATTTTAGTGAAATGCCGTACATGAGCTTTTATAAATCCTTATACCTTCGTTAACTTAGTACAAGTAAATTTAATTAAAAATGGAAACTATCATAAACTCTTTCAAGGTCAGCAAATACTGTTTAAGATTGAAATTTGAATTAGCACAATCTCTCAGAAATATAAGAGATATTTTTTTTCTTTTTTCAGGCTATTGCCAAATTTGAATCCCTGGTAAATCAGATCCAGAAGAATGCCAAAGACATCAACCAGAGATTGGTGATGATTGAGAACGCTAACCTGTACAAAGGACCGGTACCAAAGTACCCCGACATGCTGCCAAGTTGCAAGGTAAAGAAAATTTCCTGGTACATAGTAGTTCCCTACTGTAAAATCATAAATGTTCGTGGGACATTAAATTTCGTTTAGTTTGTGGATAACAAAAATCCACGAAATTAAATCGCCACTAAAACATATATTTGGTATAATATAGATAGGGCAAAATCAGAAATCAGCGAAATATAATGTCCTTGAAACAGGCTAGTATTTGAAAACCACGAAATTTTAACCCCACGAAAATATATGATTCTACAGTAATAAAGACCTCGAGGGATTACACAGTCTAATGCTTTTCTGCCTGTAAATATTATCATGATGCATTTATTTTGTAGTGTGTCTTATTAATATAAGCACATCACATTATCAGTAAACAAAACATCATATCGCCCAGCAGCATGTGTGCCCCGACCGATGTCTCACGTTTGGTGTTTGCAGAGTTAATCCCCTTTGGCGAAATGTTGTAAAATGTTGTATGGTTATTTTATTTTTTTCAATAAAATAAAAGTAACATGAAAAGTAAGATAAAATTTGCTCTCGAGAAATGTGATTCACCTCAAACCTTCATATCACCCTACTACAATGGAAATAAATGTGCAATATTAACCCTTTCACCACTGTAGACCGAAATGGACTCATCCAGACCAATGCATGGTAGAGTCTAATAAAGTTACATAGGGGTGAAAGGGTTAATGCTGCAATCTCTCCTGCTTGTGTAGTTTTTACTTGTATTATAAATCCTTCTAAACTCAAACATGTTTGGTACATGGTGAGTGTTCATTAGGAAAAATGTAGTTTAATATGGGAAAATAGAAATTGTGTAGATTGAAACCAATACATGGGTTAGAGATTTTACGAAGTAAAACTAAAAATATAAGTTGGCCAAAATTTATGTTATACTCCGTTGCATAATTGGTGAAACAATTGATATTAATGGATAGATGTTTTTGTTCTTTTTCAAATTATTTATCGTCAGAATGTTTATGATATGTTAAAATGCTTGATTGCACTGGCACTTGGATAATTGAAAGTAAAATTACCGTGAAAATTTCAATATCTGAAAACAATAGCTATAATTGGTGAAAAGGGAACTAAATATTGCCTGAACACATATGGGGAGGAAAATAGTGACCTACATTTCAATATCTGAAAATAATAGCTATAATTGGTGCAAAGACAGCTAGATATTGCCTCAGCACATATGGAGAGGAAAAATGTTAGATTGATCTATTGAATCCTGCAGGAGTACTATGAACATGTGGAGAAGGAACGATCTAAGGACTTCGAGGTTCTGGCCAGAAAGTATCGTGCCATCGGACCCCTACTGACCAAGATGGAGGGATTAGTTGTACATACCAACTCAGGGCGATCGCCCAAACTCAGTCAGTATTACGCCTACTGGGAACGCAAAGTCTACGAGGCACTCAGCAAGGTAAACATTTCAGCTTGAATCATTATATAGGTGTGCTATGGCTTCGTTAGTCTGATATGTGTCTCCAAGCAAAAAGAGTTTAACTGGAATATATAGTCATGTATATGTCATAGTGATGATGGAACCATCTAGTCACTTGATACTTAATCATTTAATCACCAGGGTGCTGGACTGTTAATCTGTTGTCCTGGGTTGGATTCCTGGCGTATGCACTTGAAAAATGGTCACCTCAGTTAAAGGATTTTGACTTTGTTAATTTATTGAAGACAAATTTGAAACCATTAGAAATGCATGAAGAATTAACATACAGCTCGCCCTAAATGATTTTGTCATGTTAATTAAATGGGGTAAATATTCTCTCACTATAATCATTAATGGGTACTGCAAATTGTAAGAAGCTGGGGTTCATATTAGGAATGGTTACCTGTGAAAATTAATTTACTGTTTTATGTTACTTTAACACAAATAATAAAGCCTATTGAGGAAACAGTTCACAAATTACACGATCTTATAATGCATTTTTCTACTTTAATAATTGGTTTATAAATTATGAGTACTTCTGTATTTACTTTTTAAATATGCAATACAAAATTAGATATCAATATTGATTAGATGATCTGTTTTTAAAAGTTTGGCATAATTCATAATCATTTTTGCTAATATAAACATTATTTTTTATCAAATAGTTGACCCTGAACAACCTACGTCGGTTTGAAACGGCCTTGAGATCCGATCGACCGTTATTCCAGGTGGAGACTCTCCTAGCCCCACCAGACGTAGTGCTCCACCCTCAGGCCAACGAAGTGTACAAACTAACTCTCCAGTGTGTCCGTGACTGTGTAGAGGGGTAAGGTCTTCTAGTCAATCAATATCTACATTAATTCTCTGCTTGTCAAGTCAAGGAAATTCGATTGAGATATACAGGTTATAAGGGTTAAGGCTGAAGATTAAGACCTGCTTTTTTGGAATACATGTATGTATCTGTTAATATAAGATTTGAAACTAATCATGAAATTTGAAAAACATTTTGTTCCAGAAGAATTTTATAATGCATTTATAAGAGATAATAACCAAATTTTCTAAGCAGCATTAAGATTTATATTTAGTCAGTTTCAGAGTTCAGCTATCATATAACTTGTCCATGAAAAACTGTTTTGTATTTGTAATTATTTTAAATATTAACATGTAAATTGCATATAATAATCAACTTCCTTTAAAAAAATGTTAAATACACTTAGCTACAAATTATTAAATAGATTGTCAAATAGGTGTATGGTATCAAGTTCAGTCAGTATAATTTTGTTCATTTTTTTTGTAAATAGGACAAAGATGTTCCTACGGTGGATGAACGGAACGTGTATAGAAACCCCACCTCAGAAGGTGGAGGGTGAGGACGAACCCTATGTGTTTAGTTTCTTCACAGACATTTCTGTTAGCCCTGATGTGATCGACTATGTACAGGGCATCCAGAACAATATTAAAAATACTCTCACCAACATGACACGCTACCTCAACCGATGGAAGAAATATCGCAGTATATGGAAAGTGGACAAGGTATGTTTAAATATTTTAAATATTGGGTATATGAATTGTTTTATGCCCATGCAACATAGTAGAAGACCAATAACGTGTTTGCCTCTTTCATCTTTACGAGATCTTTGGTTAGAGGTTTAGCTCTATATTATTCTCCTCTATGTCTAGAAGTCCAGCACTTGTCAAATTTCACACCTGGATACATCTTGAGGAATACTACACTAATATGTCAAATGTAGGTCACTGTGACCTAGATTTTTTGCTTCACTGACTTGATAAGATTGTGTGTTTTAGCTTTAAAACCAGCAATGCAGGAATGGGGGCATATGTTTATTTTATAAACATTCAAGCATTTTTATAGATGCAGATTGTTTTGATATAATTTGATCGAACAAAACAAAATGTTAAAATTACCAATTCACATTTCTACCTGCACGTTACATATCTAGGCATGTGTAATTTTGTTGGTTGTGAAAGAAATATCTAACTAATTTTCTCAATTCCTTTCTTGTTTAATAACACTCGCTGGGTTGTCCCAGGAAAATAGAAATAATTAAATTGGAGAGATATTAACTCTAGAACTAATTCTCCAGTTTATGAAAAGTGAAAATAAGTGTCATTAACATTCTTAATGTACAAGGAATATGACGTTTGGGTGAGTGTGTTCTAATAGTTTTAAACAAAGACATGTTTCAAAGTTTATTTAAATTAGTATTTCTGTGTTTCTCCTGGAACGACTCGTCAGCAAGTTGGAAATAAAAGGTAACAGTTATGAAAAATGGTTGGATATTTTATTCAGTCTTTTAAAACTGAGAAACCAAAAAGGTCAGAGATAGAGTAAGTGTACTTGTATTATTTTAAAATACCAATGAAATTATTACCAAGCTAAGACTGCTTGTTTTTATGATCAACATAAATCTTAGTCAGTGAAATGCTTGAAATTTAAATCATTTTACGAATATTTTTGCAGATTTTTTCATTTACAATTTTATATTTGCTCCGAAATTATGCTTCGAATTCCCAAAATATGTAGTTTCTGGCTTTGTTGTATTACGATAATATTGTGGTTGCTTATTTGATTGCTCTTCATTACAGCAAACCATTGCTGACAAATGGTACCAGAAAGGCCCTAGTGTGGTGGCATTTGACGACAAACTCCAGTATTACTACAAGACAATCGATGAGGTAGAAGGGCTGCCGCTAGTCAAGGATCAGGAATGTATCCGCCTCCACATGGGGCCCCTGGCATCATCAGTGAAGGACCATGCCAAACAATGGATTTCACACCTTGGGAAGATTCTTCGTGATTCCTCTAAAGAGGCCCTCTACAGCCTTAGGGACAATCTAGACGTAAGCTTTAGACACTTTGTCTCTTTTCTTTATACGTGCAGTAGATTTGTACGTAAAATTCAAATATTTTGTCCTATGGGGTTTACCAGGAATGATTAATTAGTATAAAATAATTTGCTCTGATACCAATAACTTCATTGAAAGGTTCCATTACAATTTCATAATTCTATCTATGATGCCTGATGTTAGAATCTCATATATTTATAAGCTGTCATAAAATTAAATATTTTTGAGAGAAAAGTAAGATAAGCTGCTAATAAACACAAATTGTGGTTAAATATTATTGCTTAAATATTAATTCAAAATTGTGTCAGTAATATTTTTATTAATATTAATATTAATATTCAATACTAATACCTGATTTCACTTTAATTCAGTATAATTACAATGTTTCCTTTAAAAAAAAATCAATGAAAGTAAATTGATGTGTTGTTGATATTTTGAGTAATATCAAATAAAAATCCTTTTTCTCATCATTTCTTCATCAGGATAAATCGGACGACCTTGAATCGACCCCTAGTAGTTTAGAGGACCTTAAGTTTGTGCTGACAACAATTTCTGACATTAAAACAATATCCTTGGAAGTGGAAGGTAAGATCCGTGACATTCAGGAGCGGTACAGGACACTGTCTATGTATGATATTGAGGTGACGGACGAGGAGAAAGAAATTCAATGGAACCTTCCACAAATCTGGGACGACCTCGTCTGGAAGTCCAAGAACATCGACGCAAGCCTCTTCATGGTGAAGAAGAGGTTTACAGAGGTAGCTACTTCGTCATTACTTCTCCAGTTCTGACACAGATAAAAAAGTATTTGAATGGAAATGTAATGTATTATATTTTGACTAGTGAATGTTTAAGATAACTGTTTTGTAAATTAAGTATAATTTGATAAATAATGCATTTTGAAAATGTTAAATAAATTATCTTTATTATTTCAAAATCATTGTCCATTTTATGACTTAAAAGATGTTTCCTGAATGTAATTTTGTAGGTGTCTGTGTTTTAAATAATGTATTTACAAGAAAGAAAAGAGTTTAAAAAAGAAAAACATATTTTCCTTGTTAAGATAACCCAAGACCAGATTAAAGACTTCAAGAAAGACCTTGAGGAATTTGCCACCGGCTTTTATGAGAAAGGGCCTGGAGCTGTTGGTACAAATCTTGACAAAGGTATGACAAAAATGTGTACAAAATTACAAAATTGGTCAATTATGATATTAAAAAAGTTTAAAATGTGTACCCTGCTGTCAGCATACTTTCACAATGGATGCTGAAGCAAGAGTTTCAACTTCTGATATAAGGATTTCCTGTAATCAGTGAACAAAATGTCAATCACGATCAGTTTTCAGTTTGTGGTTCAGTTGTCAGTTAATCTTTGAAGTAGTGTTTAATGTTAAAATAAATTGTGTTAATATCTTTCTTAAAAAGATTTATAAAAAAATTACTGTATAGTTGCTTATATTCAAGAGGGTTTTGATTTTGCGAAATCGTTAAAAGTCACAAAGTTAAAACCCTCGTGAATATTTTTTGAGACCCACGCTTCACACGTCTGTGATATCAGTTGAACTGAGGCTACTAGGTTAAAACTTTATGTTGAAAGAAAGACTATATAAAAAAAATAACAGTTAAAATAAAAATATATAAACAAAAAGACTGAAATAGACTGATTCACGAAATGAAACCCCCCGCGAATAAGTTCCAGACACAAATTCTCGAAATTTTAACCCCACAAAATTTAACAACTTTACATAATTTAATAACAGCTGTACAGTGAAACCTGTTGTTGGACTCATATTGAATTGGTCAGATGTCAAAATACATCAGTCTTATCGAACAGTTTTCATTAGAAATGAAAGTACAGTATTTTGGACTAGACCGATTTCCCTTATACCCAGGGGTCAGATAAGACGGGTTTTGCAGTACCTTAAGATTCATTGAAGAAAATAAAACTCATTGGATTGAGGAAAAATATTTCAGTTATCTGACTAGTGTAAGGAAAACTACGAGGGTTGTAAAAGATTTGTCCAAGTAAGAGGGTGATCTACTCCTTAAAATTAACTCAACCAGTACTGTGGCAAATATTTAATGAAGGATATATTTTCATATTGACAATTTAAAATTATTTTAGAATCAGTCAATAAAATTCTTATTTTTAAACAGGATAAGGAAGTATGAACATTCTGCAAAGTTCAAATGTTTTCTTAAATTTTCTTAACATTTCAGGGATTTACTGGAATATAAATTTTAAAGTTGTTTGATTGGTTACTTAAACCAGGTATGGAGTTGATGAAGTCATTCCGTGGAGATGTTGCCCAGTACGAGGCTGACCGACAGGAACTAGCCAACGCTGAGAAGCTGTTTGACCTGCCGATCACTATGTACCCAGACCTGCTGGAAGTCCAGAAACAGATGAAGGGTTTGGAGATGGTCTATTCACTCTACGAGGAACAAACGGTTGGTTTCCCAGGGACTTTTTGTCATTTTTAAAGGATCTTGTAACCATAATTTCCTATTGAAAAAATAGAATGATTGGGAATTATGACATGGACCTAATGATATTACGATTGGTATAAAGTTCCCTACCAAGTTAACATTCTGTCCGTCTCTTTCTCCGTCCATAGTTTTGCTAACTTTTGTCCCAAAATTGTCAGGGGTTTATCTCCTATGCTCTTTCACATGGATTTACCAAATTCGTTATGCAAGTATATCTTTAACTCATTCACCCCTGAAGGCACTTTTGAACTCTTCCAATTCAAATCTTTTAATAGTTCATTATGAAATTTCAGAGATGGATGAGTTAATAAATAAATTGTTGCACACCAAACATTAGGTTACTGTGACCTGTATTTTGATATCTGAACAAAGTTAGCCCTCCTTATAAACACATCTATTTATAGTAATTGTCCTGATATGAGAGTAAACACAAACAATATCATTCCCAAAGTTTAATGTTGTCTGTTAACCCGTTTACCCCTCAAGTCACATTTGAACCTTACCAAATCAAGACTGAGCAAGTTTAGTTTTAAACATTTGGGGTGATAAAGTGAACTAATGAAGGACTGCAGTTTGCCCTGCTATACTTCGCCTTATTTCATTGTACTTAAGATGAAAGCTGTTTGGATGTTAAGACACAATTACATTGAAATTTACCTTAGATTGTCTATAGATACTTTGTTGTGTATTTACCTTAGATTGTCTATAGATATTTTGTTGTGTATTTACCTTAGATTGTCTATAGATACTTTGTTGTGTATTTACCTTAGATTGTCTATAGATATTTTGTTGTGAAATTTACCTAAGATTGTCTATAGATATTTTGTTGTGTATTTACCTTTAATTGTCTATAGATATTTTGTTGTGAAATTTACCTTAGATTGTCTATAGATATTTTGTTGTGTATTTACCTTAGATTGTCTATAGATATTTTGTTGTGTGTTGTAGGCTGCAAGAGAGGGATGGTCCGAGACTCTGTGGTCAAACCTCAACGTCCAGGTGCTACAGGACGGAATCGAGGGCTTCCTCAAACAACTCCGGAAGATGCCACGGGACGTTAAGTCTCTACAAGCCGCTCGTGCCCTCGAATCAAAGATGAAGGAATTCCGGGATTCTCTCCCCCTGTTTGTAGATCTCAAGCATGAAGCACTCCGAGAACGGTAAGATTATTGTCATGTTTATAATGAAACAAAATTCTTCTTAATTTTTTCTTCCTCCCAATGAACAAAATCAATGTCACTATAATATAAATGAATGAAAATATGAACAAATTTTCCTAGAAGTTATATTTTTCCAAAAAAGAATAAAATGTATTGTGTTTATGAATGATAACACTTTGTTTCAATAAATTGTTTAATTTCTGCTTAATTATTGAATAATTGGATATGTTTCAACTTAAAGATCAAGTGTTGATGTGAAAAAGAATAAATGTACTATATATAGTTACGATAAGAGAAATGAAAAGTGTGGTTAGATAGTAATTTTAACATAACATATCCCTCCATTCTCCAGCCATTGGAAGGAGTTGATGAACAAGACTGGTCAGAAGTTTGACATCAACCCAGAAACTTTTACTTTGGCTAATGTATTCGCTATGGAGCTGCAGCGCTTCCAGGAAACCATTATAGAGATCGTAACAGCAGCCAGCAAGGAAATGGGCATAGAAAAGGTCAGTAAATTGCCAATAAATCTTGTTGATATACTGGGCACCACTATGGGAACCAAACTTTTCAGTCGGACATGTAAATTGTTAAAGATATAGCCAAAATAAAGCTCACTAAACATTATAAGGAAAATAAAGCTCACTCAACATTACAAGACTTCAGAATTGTGCAGGGTTTGGTATATTCATCCGTACTCGTACGACCCTGGCAGTTGCGGGGACATAACACCTCCGAACAGACTTCATTTCTGAATCCATTGAATGATTGATCAAGAGTTTTTTATTAGAATTTATTGAATATCATATCTAAACAATTATTTGTTTGTTCTCCGCTTTGTAGGGTGTTAAAGAAGTTGAAGAGATGTGGAGTAATATGAAGTTCACCATTGTCCCATACATGAAAGGGACTTCAAACCGAGGCTTCATCTTGGGGGCCATTGACGACGTCCTCCAAAACCTTGACGACAGTGCCATGAATCTGCAGAGTATGGCTGCCTCACGTTTCATTGGTCCATTTGCTAACTCTGTCCAGAACTGGGAGAAAAGTTTGTCTCTGGTTTCTGAAGTTTTAGATGTAAGTTGAAAACAGTAAAGAAAAGTTCTTTCACCAGTCGTACAAAAAATACAGTTCCTCTCTCGTACTTATCACCCTTTTCTAGCTCACCTGGTCCCAGTTCTAGAAGATATTACTCTATTATAAAAGTTCCACATTGATTATTGCTGGGAAAAAATTACAGGTGAAAAAGGATAAGATAACTCAATTATGTCTAATTTCTGATTTTACTTGGTTAACTTGATTCTAAGGCAGTCTGTGTTATCTCTATAGTGATCCTTACTGAAATAGAACTTCTTGAATACATTTTTATGCACACAATTAACTAGTTTGAGCAGGTTTTCTTATACAATACAACTAGTAGTTTTGTAATGAAAGCTGACTTCAGCCATGGAATCACAATGAAGAATTGTATGCAATGTTTTTATAATTAATGGTTGTTCTGTGTGTTGTAGGTGTGGATGGTGGTCCAGAGGAAGTGGATGTATCTAGAGGGGATCTTCATTGGCGGAGACATCCGCTCACAGCTGCCGGAGGAGGCGAAGAAGTTCGACCAGATTGATAAGACATTCAAAAAGGTAAATTCACATCAGAAAAGTGGCTGGACGGGTGGTTTGACCAGTAGTTAGTGCATCCGACTTTCACTAAGGTGCTCAGGGTTGGATTCCCCCGAGTGGTTAGAAAAGGCATGGGGTAACCTGCCCGACCATGTGGTTTTCTCTGGGTACTCTGGTTTCCTCCCATATTTCACTCTGTGAGCACTTCAATCTGGGCCAACAAAAGTGATCGATATATGTAGGATCTTAAATGAGTTTTCATTTCATATGAGATTTTATGAAACGAGTCTTAGGAGTAATTTAAACTTTGAGACGAGTTTTTATAAAAGCTCATATGAAATGAAAACAAATTTAAGATACTTTTTATCACATAACTTAGAAAACTTACATTTTGAATTTTGACAGGTTTTAAAGCCAAAATGTAGAGGACTTAATCAAACGGAGACAGCCATTTTGTTGCGCCATTCACAATTTATGACTTCACGTCATTGTCCATATAATGACGTCACAATCGATTTCTGACTGGCACAGCCAATGAAACGCTCCAGGGTATATTACACTTGTGACATATGTAAAAATATTACACGAGCGAATTCACTGGATAAAAGGCCGATTATGTGATAAAAGTTTATAGCTTGCTTCATATATGATTGTCAAATAAATAAATTTGAGTAACATCTAGTCCCTTGTTACTCTGATTGTGGAAATATTCTTTTAGCTTATTTGGTAGACGACTGGGCATAATCGATATACCCATGTTTGACTCCCAACAGATGCACTGCTATGCTGGGTACAATAATTTCTGGACAGTCTCTTATGTATCAATCTAATTCTTTCTGATAGTTACTGAAATTATTTAAGTTGAAAATGTTCAAGGGGCTGAACCACAGGTATACTAGGAGAGGCAAAATACAACGGACAAAAAATGGATTATAGCTAAAGTTGTGGAAAGTCTCTTATGTAACTGAGCTATCTTAGTCACCAACAATTCCGGTTCTGTTATCATGAGTTGATCCTCATGTCATTTGGCTTTTAAAGTAAGTTATTGATGACAATAATCCGTTATTGTATTATTTTATATTCCCCAAATCATATAAAGTATTTTTTCAATGGACGATATTTGTTGTGGACAGATAATGACGGACACTCACAAGACGCCGACCATTAAGATCGCCTGCCACGCTCCTAACCGTCTCCAGGACCTGGAGAGCCTCAGCATGGGCCTGGAAAAGTGCCAGAAGTCGCTGAACGACTACCTCGACTCCAAACGTAATGCCTTCCCACGTTTCTTCTTCATCTCAGACGATGAATTGCTGAGCATTCTGGGTAGCAGTGATCCAAGTTGTGTACAGGAACACATCATCAAGGTAGGTAGTAATGATGTAGACAGTACTGTATAGCTGAAAAGTTTCGCCCAGTCAAACCTTCGCCCTTTGCTGGTAAAAATCCATATTTGCCCTGTATGAATTTTGCCCTTCACATTTAATTACTATGTATATTATTTTATGTTTATTAACCCTTTTACCCCTATGTAACTTTAGTAGAATCTACCATGCATTGATATGGATGAGTCCATTATTGTCTACAGTGGTGAAAGGGTGTTAAAGTTTGCTGTAATGATTAATTTGCCCGCGCTACGGAGGGTAAAAAAGGCAAAAAATTAAACTATGGCAAACATTTTCTGATATACAGTATGTCGTCAAGGTATTCTAGTAAGCCTGTGATGACATGCCACGGTAGTGAAACACCTAGTCCCCAGGTATTCTGATTGTGGAAATTTTCTTTTAGCTCATTTGGTAGAGGACCAGACTTAAAATTGATATAGTTTGGGTTTGACTTTGAACAGAAGCACTTGGAAAACGTGACCACAGTAACGCTGGTGACCACGTAGGGACCTGGGTACTTGGTACAATAATATCTTTAAGCTTGCTCTCACAAGCATGGTTATACATATTCCAGAAAACTTGACGATAAGGTCGGGAATTGTCGGAGTGATAAATTTTCTAGTCACATGACTGTCCCTTTATTTCAAAAGAATGACATTCCCGGTCCACTTAGTGTAAAGGGTAAAGTTGAACTGTAGCCTAGACACTTGTCAAGCTAATAAAACCAAGTAAAGTTCAACAAATTCTTCGATAAATAATTGTCTGTATAATCTTCTTATGAGCTATGTATTTTGTGACTTCATAATCATTTAATATCATATTCTTTGAGGGTACAAGTATTATTTTGGTAAAAACTTCTTTGGGCAGTACACAGGGCTTTAGCTTGGGGTCTAAATTCTATACCTGTCTACACCTGTAACCTGTCTAGATGTGGTCCCTGTCTAATCCGAACTTCTATCCGTAGCAGCTTTGATGTGTGGTCCTCAGAATTTCCTGTCTTATTTTACTGTAAACCAGTACTGTGTCCAATTCAGACCCTGTCTACTCTGGAAACTGGAATTCTGGTAAGATTCCCTCAGATAGCTTATAAATCAATTGCATTTATCATTGGTTATTCTATAGATGTACGACAATATTGCCTCTCTGAGATTCCAAGAGGGCGGTAGCAACGAGACACTTGCCACAGCAATGAACTCTGCGGAAAATGAAGTGATGGAATTCCGCACAAGCGTTCCAGCCGAAGGTCGTGTAGAAGACTGGATGACAGCCGTTCTAGAAGAAATGAGATCCACCAATCGTCTTATCACAAAGGAAGCTGTCTTCTTCTACGGAGAAGATGAAAATAACAGGTACGTCTCATTCCTTGTGGAAGGGAAAAATTCTGTTTTCACTTCAAAGGGTGTTACTTTGCATCAAATCAAGTACAAATGAAATTTGATAATCAATATCTAATTAAGCATTGTGTGATTGTGATATCTTCTGTTTTAGAAGTCATTGACCATATCATATATATGTATTCTTCCTTATTACGACTGGACTTGATCACTTTAACTTTTTGTAGTTTTTACGTTGCTACAGTTTCCTTCTTCTTGTTTTCACCAAAGTGATTTTTGGTAATTTAACAACCATTGAAGGATAAGCTGCATACTTTCATTCTTGTCAATTCTTAATTGTTCCTGTCTGTTAACTGACACTGTTTATGATGACACGAAAATGCTTGGCTGAATTTTTACAAAAAAACACCAAATAACTTGTGCTTTTAGAGTGGACTGGATGTTGGGATACCAAGGTATGATATGTCTGGCCGGTAACCAGGTCTGGTGGACGTGGGAGGTCGAAGACACATTCAACAAGGTCAAGAAAGGTCAGAAGACTGCCATGAAGGACTACGCCAAACAGCAACACAAACAAATCAACGAGGTGGTGGTACAGATTCGCTCACCTCTGTCGAAAAATGATCGTGCCAAGTTCAACTCTGTACTTATCATTGATGTGCATGCTCGTGACATCATCGACGGCTTTGTCCGGGACAGGTATGTATTGTCGTATGATTGTATTGTGAACAATTAACTAGACTGAACTGAACAGTGTATTTTTTGAAACTATGAGGTCAGTGTTTTTAACTTCGTACTCTTATGAAATAAATTCAATTAGAAAATAATAAATGAAGCTTTTAATTTCAATTTCCAGTATTATGGATGCCAAGGAGTTTGAGTGGGAGAGCCAGCTGAGATTTTATTGGGAGAAGGAGCCAGATGAGCTGGTGGTCCGACAGTGTACAGGAGATTTCGGCTATGGTTACGAGTACATGGGTCTCAATGGTAGACTGGTCATCACCCCACTGACTGACAGAATCTACCTCACACTCACTCAGGTAAACACCCAACAAGGGTGGCAAAACGTTTTAAATCTTGGAAACGACATTCGTTTTTGTGTCGCCTACGACGGATGTCGGAAAGACACATAGGCGCTGCTTTTCTGACGGCGTCTTCAACAATGTTAAGGTTTTGCGTTTAGCTCTGTTTCTGACAAAGCTACACCAACAAAACCTCGATCATAGATGTAGCAGTGGTAGTGGAGCCTACTGCACTAAAAACTTTTCATTGATTTCTGATTTTTTTTGGTAAAAACCTCAAATTTCTGGACTTAAAAAAAAATCAACCTTAAGGTTTTGCGTTTAGCTCTTGCATATTAGGCTCTTTCTGACAAAGTATAAGAGCTACACCAACCAAACCAACCAAACCTCAATCATACATGTATCATGGGTAGTAGAGCCTACTACACTAAAAGCATTTCATTGATTTCTGCACTTTTTCGGATAAAAACCTGAAATTTCTGGACGTAAAAAAAAATCAATGTTATGATTTTGCATTTAGGTCCGTTTCCTGTATCAGTAATAACTTGAAACTTCTCTTAAATATATCCTAAGTACTATGTCAAATGCTTATTATATTGACAAAGCGGGACAGGCGACACATAATTACGGGTAATTCTTGTTCATCATTCAAATTTCTTGAAAATCTATTACATTTTTATATTTTTTTTTGTTTCTTAAAAACTTTTAGATGACAAAGATATCTCGCACTACTCGTAATTATAATTCTGCCAGAACAAAAATGGCAATTTCTGATATATTTTGTTTTGTTTTGCAAACTTTGCTATCGTATTCACCAGATATATACCATTCCTATCAGATTTAATTTTAGAATCCCATACATTCTTAGCTGAATGAGGAACACAGTAATCAAAGTTTTGTGTTATGTTTTGTGAAATATAGTTTTAATTTTGCTTTTTTTTATCAAAATGCACAACATAATAGTCATTAAACGATAATGTTCATTCCACAGGCGTTGTCCATGAACCTAGGTGGTGCTCCAGCTGGCCCAGCTGGTACTGGTAAAACCGAGACAGTCAAGGATCTTGCCAAGGCCCTGGGTCTACTGTGTGTTGTAACCAACTGTGGAGAAGGCATGGACTTTAAGGTAACCCACCCCACCTTAGTTTTTAATCATTAAGATAACCCACCCCACATTAGTTGTTAAACATTTAGGTAACCCACCCCAAAGTAGGTGTTAAAGATTAAGGTAACACATCCCACATCAGTCGTTAAAGATTAATGTAACCCATCCCACATTAGTTGTTAAACATTAAGGTAACCCACCCCACATTAATCTTTGTGGTTGTAGGCGATGTCTGAAGCGGTTGTAGTGAGCTGATGCTGCGTAATCGGTTTATATAACCAGCTGATCAATGCGCGTGACCTTTTCCCCTCCTGAACCCCAACCCCCTCCACTGTTTACAAACATTGCATAGGGACTATTTATATACTGAACACATAACATCAAATGAATCAATCAATAACATCATGTATAAAATTTATTAAAATTGTATTTTAATTGTTTATTGTTTCTGTTGTAGGCTGTGGGTAAAATCTTCTCAGGTCTGTGTCAGTGTGGAGCTTGGGGTTGTTTTGACGAGTTCAACAGAATTGACGTGTCAGTACTGTCCGTCATTTCTACCCAGCTGAAGACAATCCAGAACGGACTCATCCTGAAACTCAAAAAGTTTCACGTAAGTCTGCTCTTTGATCCCTACTCCAAAAAATGTGTATTTATTAATTCTTTTGTTCAGTTTTTAATTGTCTTAGATAGTTGCAATTGAATTCTGTTTAATCTTTACCTGATGAATTCTTTATTTATTGGTCAATATGCCTATTAAAAAAAATTAAAATTTAATATTTGCTGAAAGAATAATTTTCAAAATCATATCATTTGAATAACGTTAACTTTGATTTTGAAACCATGATTTCAAATTTGCAAAATGAGTCATATTAAAAAGTTTCCTTAGGAATCAACAAAAATGAATGATGTTGCCCAATCATGTAAAACCAATGCACTTAATCAAAGATAGACCAGTTGAACAATTGCTTCAATGTCTGAGTGACCTCTGACCTACTTTTGTAGTTTGAAGGTCAAGAAATTAACCTTGACCTTCGGGTGGGAATGTTCATCACCATGAACCCAGGTTATGCTGGTCGTACCGAGCTGCCGGAGTCTGTGAAGGCTTTGTTCCGTCCCGTGGTCGTAATCGTGCCTGATCTTCAGCAGATCTGCGAGATCATGTTGTTTTCTGAGGGATTCTTACACGCCAAGGTCCTCGCCAAAAAGATGACAGTGCTGTACAAACTGGCGAAGGAACAATTGTCAAAGCAGTACCACTACGATTTTGGTCTGCGTGCCCTCAAATCTGTCCTTGTCATGGCTGGTGAGCTGAAGAGAAGCTCAGCAGAACTCCCAGAGGTAAGTAATACAGTATGGGTGGGTCAACATGTCTAGAGTATTGACAGTGTTTGATTCATATCTCAGTATTTGAAAGAGGAGGAGAGGACCAAATGGTGTTAAATGTTTAAACAGGTTAAAAAAGATTGTCTACATGGTAAAATGAATAACTACTCATGTTAAACAAAATGTTACAAATGTTTTGAGACTTGATTAAGGGACTTCATAGATTTTGGCGGGCCAGTTATATTTACCAATTGGTATTTCACTATACAGTCAAACTTCCATAAATCGAACTTCAAAGATTCGAATTTCTCGATGTGTCAAACTTATGACACATTTTAAGTCCATATTTTTTTCCTAAATAACACTACTTACATTTTATTAATTAATCAAACTTTTATTAGTTAAATTTGTCTCTGTTTCAAAGTATAATCAAGGTCGGTTGGTTATGAAAACATTGAAAATTACAACTTATATATTGATGTGAAAAAAGTACCTTACATTAACACGGAAATTTAATTGACAAACAAAGAAATATTCAATTGGATAAAATCACCAGGCAAACTACAGCATCTAAAAACTCAATATTATAGATTTTAATTTCAATTTCTGAACCTGTACGTGTTGTCAATGATATGTTCATTGTTCAATATTCTTTAGTGGAATTCGCTAGGTATATGTCTGTACAGTTAGCCAGTAAGGTGTTTCTGTATCTCCAGGATGTGGTGCTAATGAGAGCGCTGAGAGACATGAACCTGCCCAAGTTCGTGTTTGAGGACGTCCCACTGTTCCTGGGTCTCATTGGAGATCTGTTCCCCGGTCTTGACTGCCCCCGTGTTCGTTACCCCAACTTTAACGACGCAGTTGAAGCAGTACTCGCTGATAATGGTTACGTCATGCTTCCTATACAGGTGAGTTAGTCACAAAAGTTGTAAATTAGGTCAATTTACAAATAAACTCTGCAATACACGGATAACCAGGTTTATTTGCGGCTCAGTTTTTGTATCACGCTAGTCAATAGCATCATAGCAAATATGCTTGGTAATTGGAAGAAAGACTTACTTTGCTTTAAAAGGTCAATAATTTCTCCCACATTTTCAGAGATGCATTTCTGTTAGAGAAAAGATAAACCTGTCTTTTTTTACAAAGGGAAAGACAGCTCATAAGCGCTATTATTGTGAAATTGTTGCCATTATATGTCATCACTTTAGGCAGGGTTACCAGGGTAGGTAATCAATTTTGCCACATATTTCATGCACCCTTCATGATGGCAATCCGCAATTACAACTGATGTTACAGAAGGAAAGTGGAAGAAAAATAATTTATCACTTCTGTGTGATGCAGTTAGAAAAATCTCATCCTCAGGCTAAGATATTTGAAGTAAAGCACTCGGCAAAGCGTTGATGCTAAAAATTCAAAAATCCTACGTTTGGTTTGAGATTCTGTCTACTTCACACGTGGGTGATAGATTCTGTTAATTATTCACAAAGTGTGTAGGAAATTCTCTTCAATCTATTTATTCAAAACTTGAAAAATAAATTATGGAAACTATATGACAAGTCCATTAAATAAGCAGTCATGAGGGATAACTAGAGTGAGTTTTACCCGACAGGTCGACAAAGTGGTACAGCTGTACGAGACCATGATGACCCGACACACAACCATGATTGTCGGTCCTACAGGGGGAGGTAAATCTGTCGTCATCAACACGTTGTCACAGTCGCAGACAAAGTAAGTGTGATCTATTTCGTTAATAAACTTGTAGAAATAAAAAAAAAAAATGTTTCTATTACACTTCCAAAGTGTTTATCAATATTATTTCATGCATAAAGATTTTGATATATGTTGTAGGAACTACCCATCGCTTCGCATTCTATTTTTCTATTATATTTAATCAAACGAAAAAAGGGGGAATTCAGGGTTATCATTTGAAACTTCAATATACCAGTTACCTCTCTCCCTAAAACCTGTCATGTATTTTCTTAAGATAGCATTTTCAGAAAAAAAATAACCACTAATGAAATGATTAAAACTAAAATTCATAGAAAAGTATATATAATATGAATATTTCAAGCGTTCAAATTTTTTTAAATTTTCAAAAATAAAAGAATGATATTAATAACAAGTGCTAATTGTAACTGGGACCATTACAGAAGTCCACCAAACTGCCCCAATAGTCGCAAAGATGCAAAACAGGTGTCGGGGTAGAGTTGACAGTGCCATAATATACTTACATACCAAGCTTAAGCAATATTGGAGATAAAGAGGGACCAGTGGCATCACCTTGGCGTACACCTTTAAATGTGTTAATAAATCAGAGGCCGTGGTGGCCATCTTGGATGCAGAGCTGTTAAAAAAGGGTGTCTTGCACATCTAGGCGCACGCCCCAATACTCATGTGTAGTTTTATTGGAATCCAACGTACAGTGACTGAGTAAATGTGCGGACAAAATTTTATGACGAAAAATCAAGAAGAAGAGGAAGAATAATGATAAAAAACGGAGTAAAAACAAGAAGTCCCCAAACATGAATTTGTTTCGGGGTCTTAATTAATTAAAAACATTCTGATTAGTTCATAAATGATAAAATTTGCTATATATTGAAGGATTATTTATCAGAGTTTCTATTTCTAAGATAAAGAAGAGTTTTAGCCTCGATCAAAGAATTAAAGTTTAAAAGGGTCTTCAAGTTATAAGAGTTAAGGATAGCGAAGTTGGACTGTATATTGAAGAATACCTTCATGTTTGAAAAGGAATCAAATCCTATTGACAGCCCGATGAGAAATCTGTCTTCAGAAAATGGGGCGAAGCATATTTTCAATTTTGTATAATAATTTTTCACAATTTATGGCAACATGCAGCTAAATTTCTTTCCCTGAATTAGTTAAAAAAAAAATCCATTATTAAAATAGTTATTTTAAAAAATTGCACATCACCAAAAGACCCAAGATGTATGTTCCGTGAGTCACTGAGATACGAGAAATATATGTTCATTTTCTCAGGATATTTAGTTTACCAATAGTTCAAAAGTATTAAGAATAATAAGTAGGACACAGAACAAGAGATGTAAATAATGTAAACAGTATGTATCTATTACCAGTCTTCGGAAAATTCAAATGCTCCTGAAAGTTGTTTCAAGCCAATCACAAATACTAAGGTGAAAAAATATATAACTGGTATGTGTGTTTACAGGTGATTTACCATTAGATAAAACAAGATATATATATATATATATTCTGTGTGTTTCTATAGACTGGGAACGACTACCAAGCTGTTTGTCATCAATCCCAAGGATCGTAGTGTGATAGAGCTCTACGGTATCCTCGACCCCGTCACTCGTGACTGGACTGATGGTCTCCTCTCAAATATCTTCCGAGATATCAACAGACCCACGGACAAGAAAGAGCGCAAGTATATTGTGTTTGATGGCGATGTTGACGCCCTCTGGGTGGAAAATATGAACTCTGTCATGGACGACAATCGTTTGTTGACTCTGGCCAACGGTGAAAGGATTCGTCTACAGAAACATTGTGCCATGTTATTTGAGGTAAGGATTCGTCTAGATTCAGGCAATATATCAAAGCACTGTAATCAAATATATTGTTTTTCGTTGTCAACAGTTACTTATGAATGGATAGATAACTGTAATATGTATATAACTCGGCCATGATTGAGCTCATTCATCTACACTTGCAAAGGAATAACATATAGCACTTCTGCTAGCTTTCAAATTTTCTTACGGAATTCTCACTTATGTGAATCATAAACAGGGAATGTGTCGCATCACAAACAAGTTCATATCCTAAAGATCGAAATCATGGCATGGAGTCAAAGGTCATATAATTGTGAATTGGACTGAGTGCTTTCTGATTTTCTGAGGAAACTTTGTAAACATGCCTGTTATAATTAGATGGAAGGTTGCATAACACATTCAAGTCCATATGTCGGTGAAAGAGGTTCATATTAGTATTATTCATCCCAATATGATAGATGGTGTTGATAGCTATATAATCTTTTTTTTTAAATCAATGTCGCTTTATTTATTGCAGGTGTCTGACTTACAATACGCCTCCCCTGCCACTGTGTCCAGGTGTGGAATGGTGTACGTCGACCCAAAGAACCTCGGCTTTGACCCCTTCTGGACCAAATGGATGAACACTCGGCCGAGCAAGACAGAGAGAGACGAGATGAAGCGACTATATGATAAATATGTTCCTTCACTCATAGACATGGTGATTGAGGGTGTCATGGACGGCAAACTGGGAGATAAGATGAAGACAATTATACCTCTGACTAACCTCAACCTGGTAAGGGCTCGTTAATGATTTCTCTTAGGACAAATAAACCACTGCCAGATTACCCATAGACTTGTTAAGATGATAGGTATTTCACACTCAAGGGACAGTGCCAGGTGTTTATAGGGTCGGGTGCAGGGACCCATTCCCAAATGAAAAATGACCCTGTATTTTCCCAATTTCCGTCTTTATTTTCCCAATTGGATTAAAAAGCATGTTTTACAAGTTTCCAGTTGTTATATGTGCAACATTCAAAGTGTTTACCATCCAAAGAGGAGCATTCAAGATACAGAAATAATGATAATTTGAAATTGAATAAACAAAAACACTGAAAATTGATGTGTTTATGTATTGATATATATATTTCTGTAAGAAACAGCTAGGGAAAAACTTTTGGCTAATCACACTAGTACTGCAGGTTTATTTTTTTCCAAATTTCCCAATTTTTGCCAAATGTCGATGATATTTTCCCAATTCCTTCTTAGGGGCCCTTTCCTAATATAGCTGGCAAAAACCCTGCATTCACGTTCTTGCACAGATTGAATGAAAAAAGTGTCCCATGAAGCTTCCGTTCGCTTGTTTTCATTTGGCGTGTAACAGACTACCCTTTCTATATAACGGTAATTAGATACCCAATTCCTTCTGTTCTAGGTGACTCAGCTAAGTAACATGCTAGACGCCCTTTTGGTGAAGGAGAACCTGGAGTCTGACGAGTTAGAGGCGTACTTCCTCCAGGCACTGTATTGGTCTATAGGCGCAGCTCTTCTGGAAGATGGTCGCATTAAGTTTGACGCCCAAGTCAAGAATCTGGCTTCCCTCACACAGGTTGTGGACGAGGGTAAAACACAGGCAGGCTTAGGTATGTCATTGGTTGCTGAAATATTTCTGACAATTACATATGGCCGATAAAGTTCCTGTATATTGTTTTTTGGGTGTGGCAATCTGTTAAAAGATAACGTGCTGAAATATAGATAATGCTTGAAACTGTGAGTGATATACAGTCTTCAAAAATGAAGGAGCGAAACAAAATGTTCAAAATGTTTTGTTGATAAGTAAAAATTTAACTTGAATAAAAACAGATCAAACTTTATTCTTTATTTTTAAGCTTTTGCAAATAAGAAATGTATATAGTGAAGCTTATGTTTGATGTTACAGGTGAAATCCCTACCACTCAGCCAACCCTGTATGAGTATTTCTATGACGCGGAGGAAAAGAAATGGGAAGCTTGGACCAAAAAAGTCCCAACTTACATCCATGCCCCAGAGAAGAAATACAATGAGATCCTGGTCCCTACTGTTGACACTGTGCGCACTACTTGGCTGCTGGAGCTCATGGTCGGTATTAAACATCCCGTTGTCTTGATCGGCGAGACCGGTACGTCTAAGTCAGCTACTACTGCCAACTTCCTCAGAACCATGGACTCAGAAACACATGTAAGCTTGTCTTTTGGGAGAAATTTTAAACATTATAATTACGTATTCTAAGATATACTAAAAACATTTTATTTTGATGCATGATGGCGTCTCTTCAGAATTTCTTTCTACCAAATCTATAGTTAATATTCAAAACCTCGTTATACTGCCACCATTTATTCAGAACAAAATGGCATTATAAAGGGGTTTGGCGATAAATTGAGGGTCATGTATCAAGGAATTCTTCAGAAAACAAGAAAAAGGGACATTGAAATATGTTCGCAGTAAATGATGTGGCAATTAATGAAACGAGGGGCATTATAATGAGGTTTACTGTATTTGAATAAATAAGATTTGACAATTTCATCTAACTTAGCCTTTTAAATATTCCAGTTGTTGCTGAACATGAACTTCTCCAGTCGTACAACATCCTTTGATGTGCAGCGTAACTTGGAGGCAAACGTAGAAAAGAGGACCAAGGACACCTATGGACCCCCACCAGGCAAGAGGCTGCTCATCTTCATTGACGACATGAACATGCCTCAGGTAAGGAAAGTCCTAAGATCTTCTGATACCTTTAGCATTAGCTCATTCGCCCCTACATATCTGAACTGGACTTGCCCAGTCTTTGATTTGGTAAGGTTTAAATGTGACTTTAGGGGTGAAAGAATAACCTATATTTAGAGACCTTCAGGAATGAGCACAAAACCTATTCTTAAGCATGAAAACGGTTTCATGAATACGGCCCAGGAATTCTATAAAGAGGTCTCTTATTGCAGTGGTCTCTTCATACAGGATCAGATTAAGCTAAAATAACTGCAATAGGAAGTTAGTAAAGTTGTCATTTAATACAAATGGCCTCATAATCCGACAGAATTCCTTGAATGGGGTTGACCAATATACAATTTTTGCTGCATCATTTCAGTAGTTAAAGCCATATGCCGATAGAAACTGCATGCTAGCCTCCATGTTGAACCAATTTTACTTATAATCGGGTCATATCAGGAAATACTGTAAAGAAATTACTATCTTAGTGACTTTTCTGCACACATACACAGTACAATGTATATTAAAGGGCTTTGACTCTATCACAGATACGTGATTGTGACCTCTGACCTCTGACCTTGTTTATAGGTGGACACATATGGCACTCAGCAACCTGTTGCGCTGTTGAAACTTCTACTAGAGAAAGGAGGCGCCTATGACCGGGGCAAGGATCTCAACTGGAAGAACATGAAGGACATTGGCTATATTGCAGCTATGGGTATCGCTGGTGGCGGTCGTAATGAGACAGACCCAAGATTTGTCTCCCTTTTCTGTGTGTTCAACATGACATTCCCCTCAGACGAGTCTCTGTACTTGATCTACAACTCCATCCTTGTTGGTCACTGCCAGCCTTTCGCTAAGGAGATTCAGGACTGTGTGTCCACTATCACCAAGATGACCATGAGTCTTTACAGGTAAACAAATCTGTACAGGTAAACAAAAATGATTAGGACAGGTAAACAAAAATGATAAGGTAAACAAATCTTACCACTTGAATAAATCTAACAAAACTTTACAGGTATTGAAAACAACTGTTTACAGGTAAAAAAAATAACAAGTAAAGAAATCATTATAGGTAAAAAGATCTTCACAGATAAACAAATCTGTACAGGTAAAAAAAAAATGTTAGGTAAACCCAATCTATCTAAACTTATATCTTCACATCGCTCCCGTTTACTGATATGTCGTGTTGAAGATCTTCAACGTGACATATCAGTAAACGGGAGCGATGTGAAGATATAATTTTAATTAGATTGAGGTAAACCAATCTCATCAGTTGAAGAAATCTTACCAAATTTTCTGGAAGAGTGAAATTAACAGTAACACTCGTTGAATATGGAATTTTCAGGTGAAAAGCGAAGGTTTAACTGGACAAAAAAATCCCAATACACAGTACCTCCAGGAAACTGCATTCTTAAATATATATATAAGTTATATTTGCAATAATATTGACAACTTTGAGATTTGATATTTAAACTATTATTCAGATAATAGCGTTTTGTTTTCAGCACGGTGGTAAAGGACCTCCCCCCAACTCCATCTAAGTTCCATTACATCTTTAACCTGCGTGACTTGTCACGTATTTATCAGGGTTTGTGTCTCACCACACCCGACCGCTTCAGCAAACCAGACAAGTTTGTGCGTGTCTGGAGGAATGAATGCATGAGAGTAATTTCTGACCGACTCATCAGCGACACCGACAAAGCCAATGTCATGGTAAGTGTGACGTTACTCTTGGTCCGAACCCCGCGCACATTTTATTAAGTCATAAATGCTCATTTTGTTTAAGTCGCAGCTGAAGTAAGAATCTCCTGTAGCAGATATTGCTGGTCATATTTCTGATTTTTGCTGAGGTGTTTTAATGCACATAGATAACAGAAACTTGGATTCCTATCTAAGTCGCTCATCTAACAAGAAATCCTGTTTGGTTCCCTGGTGGGTGGCAGAAAGGTCACCAATCTTCCAAGAAATACGATGCTATCACTTCCTTTCAGCTAAGGATCAAATTCAAGTAAATGATAATGGTCTATTGTCATTATACTAAATATATTTTGGATTTAAACTACAGAAATGAAGGTAAGATTTGCTAGAAATTAAAGTATAAATTAACTCATTCACATTTGAACTCTTCCAATTTAAAGGTTGGAAGAGTTCATTATAAAATTTCAGGGTTGAATGAGTTAAAATATATAAAAAAACAAGAATTGTACAGGATGTGTTTGTTATTACAGAAATCATTACAGACACTTGTAGAAGATAACTACAAGAGCTATGTGGACATGGTAATGAAGGACCCCATCCTGTTTGGAGATTATCGTACAGCTTTGGAGGACAGTGAGCCGCGACTTTACGAGGACATACAGGACTACGATGCCTCACAGGCACTCTTTAAGGAGGTCAGGGTCATGCTTCTTTTATTGTCTTTAAGGAGGTCAGGGTCATGCTTCTATTATTGTCTTTAAGGAGTCTGGAGTCATGTAAAAATGTCCAATCAGATTTTTATTTTTTTTACTAGATTTATCTATTAAAAATATCAAAGGGTTGTATCTATAAGAGATATACAAATAATTTTTCTTTGTACTTATAAATCTATCCCAAGACATCTGCTGTTTGAAACAATTTCACAGCCCAGATTATTGGTCAGTTATAAATTCTATTTCATAACCTAATGATTACATACATCAAGGGGCTGTAGAACATCAATTCTTATCTCCCATTTCTGGTAGCTTGAAATATAGTTTCATTGTTAACTTGGTTTAGTTTATTACTTCAAATTAAGGTAGCATTGCTGTTTTCATTCCAGATTTTGGAGGAATACAATGAAAGTAACACTGCAATGAGACTTGTACTGTTTGAGGATGCACTGGAGCATCTGACGCGTGTGCACCGTGTAATTCGTATGGACAATGGCCACGCCTTACTTGTGGGTGTTGGAGGCAGTGGCAAACAGAGTCTGTGTAAACTTGCTTCCTACACAGCTGGTTGTGAGGTATTCGAAATTACGCTCAGCCGAGGCTACAGCGAGCAGTCGTTCCGAGAGGACTTGAAAATTCTATACAACAAACTCGGAATTGAGAACAAAAAGATGGTGTTCCTGTTCACAGATCAACACGTGGTAGAGGAGGGCTTCCTGGAGCTCATTAACAACATGCTCACCTCAGGCATGGTACCGGCCCTCTACCAAGACGATGAGAAAGAGGCTATCATTGGACAGGTACGTTGTGCTGTGAATTTTCTTGCAGTAGATGCGATGATCTTCTCAGATAGGAACCAGTTGTGTGAATGTTCATTGGCTTAATGACATGTCAAAGATGAATCATTCACATTTCCTGATTGTTGAAATGGAAAACAAAACAGGTGCATTCTGGGATTTTATGTGATCACCATCAAATGTTGATATATCCGTTGTACAGCCTTATATAAACATGTGCCACTTTTGTTTCTTACCTTCCAAACAGTTGGAGCAGAGTTGTTTTTGTTCTATCATGTTATGGGGTTAACTAGAAAAATATTTCATTTGCAGCAGTAGGATTAAATTTGAATTTGAATGCTTGAATTTTGAATTTGTTTTGATTTCAAATGCAAATGTATTTTTTTTTTATCATTTAAAATATCCAGTCACATTTCATTAAAGAAATAACCCTTACTTTTCTTTTTTTTAACCTTTGACCCAAAGGTACGTAATGAGGCCATAGCTGCAGGTTGCCCTCATGCTCGTGAGATGGTGTGGCAGTTTTTTGTCAACAAGTGTGCCAGCAACCTCCATATTGTCCTTGCCATGTCTCCTGTTGGTGACGCCCTTAGAACTCGCTGTAGGAACTTCCCAGGTATGAGGTCATGATGGTGATTTCCAATTTAAGCTCATTAGCATATTCCTATTGAGACAATTTAATGGTAAACAGTAAAATGGGTGTTTCTTCTCAGTATATTTGCAGGAAGGATTTTTCAGATGCGTCCACATATGTAAAATCTGTTTAACAAGTAGGATTGGTTCAGTATTGAATAATGGTTTATCCACAGTAAAATACTGGGAGTCGCAAATTTTAATTTATAACTTAATAATCACATACATTTTGTTACGTTACTTGTTATAAATTTATCAATAACGCAGTTATATGATACTTCATTAAATCAAATGCCTTTACAATATTTATGGAGAAAAAATTATTGCATAATTACTTTCATATATGCGATGCTTTGGTGGATAGTGGAGGGGCATGGTGTCGCCTGCTTGTTTCAGGCCTATACACAGGTCTGACGTTGCTACTGTTCCTCCCCTTGTTCCTACTACTGGGTCCATATTCATGATACCATTCTCATGCTAAACTAAAATTTTGTGCTCAAGCCCAATTTCTTGTTCCGATGATTTAAGATTAATTAATTAAGAGATCACAATTTGTCAACCTTTTTGGAAGAATTTGGGAGAGATGTCAAGCCGCATTCTATTTTAAATGTTCACACTTGACTATCTGACTATGTCACATGCTTTAAGCATTGAGCATGAGAACGGTTTCATGAATATGGGCCCTGGTGTTCCTTCTTGGGTATCTCAATCTTGTTATCATGTTATAAATGTGTATGATAAGTGAATATCAGTGAAAATTTTAGAATTAACAACTGTTCCAAGAAAATGAATGAAGAAAATATACATGGAGATTTTGTGTTATTACCCCACAGGTTTGGTGAACTGTGCCAACATTGATTGGTTCTTCCCCTGGCCAGAGCAGGCCCTGTTGGCAGTCGCAAGTGTCTTCATAGCACCAGATGTAAGNCCCGATCGGACGTGAAAAGGTATGGGGTCACCTGCCCGACCACATGAGTTTTCTCCAGGTAAGCCGGTTTCCTCCCACACTAAGACTCCCCGCTAACATCCAGGCCAACAAGAGTAATTAGTATAATGTGTAAAAACTTGCTTCATAATTGTTGTAAAATAAATGAAGTTTATATATACCAGGAAATTTTCACTATAGTTTAATATTTGTCTTTTCGCCCTCCATGATGAGAGCAAATTTATCATTACAGCGAACATTTGATAACAGCGGAAGATACGACATCAAGATTTTAAAATAAAATAAATTGTGTCTTTGAACACTTTTCTTAAGTGACTTAACATTATAGATAATATATTTGTTGTAGAATAAGCTGATCCCGGATGAGAACAGGGAGAATGTGGTAAGCCACATTGTGCTTGTCCACCAGAGTGTTGGCGAGTACAGCAAAAAGTTCCAGCAGCGCCTCCGTCGTAACAACTATGTGACACCCAAAAACTACCTGGATTTCATCAACACATACCTTCGTCTGTTGGACGAAAAGGACAATTTCATTCTGTCTCAGGTAAAGATAAAAATGTTCATAATTATATAGACATATAAGGCAATATCCAACATCAGAGTACCGATATGTTTTTAGTACCCTATTATTATTACGGATTACTTTTCTCAAACATTCTAAATGTTTAAATTTGTCTTCCGTTCCCATTTTACAGTCACGTGGTCATAGACAAGGCAATGAATATCACATTGCTCATGATCAATGGTTATTTAAGATTGATTTTTTTTGCACATATAATTCCTCTGTCTGCTTCAATTTTCTGTTTGCTTTTGGCGGTAGAAGGTTTTAATAGTTATCATAAAGCCACTCATCTCTGTCATTGTGTTTTGTATTTGTTATCTTAAGATTAAATATAAAGAAAATGGCTATAATCACAACATACTCAAGCATCACCAATAAGTGGGTTTTAAAGTTTAGTCGGCTAAATAAACTTTAAAACTCACTTATTGGTGACACTTTGGTATCCGTACTCAAAGTGAAGCGCCCCACTGATCAACCCACAAACCTACACCTGACGTTGGCTCTCTTACCATACTTAGATTAAATATTATAATTTGATACACATAAAATAAATTCCAGGTTTCTCCATCTTTTTATTTTTGAAAGGATTTTTTTTCTAATTTTATAAACTAAGCAAATTGTCTCCATTTTCACCATACAGTGCGAGCGCCTCAGTGGGGGTCTAATGAAGATTGCTGAGGCTAGCGAACAGCTAGCCATTTTAAACGATCGACTGGCTGTTCAGAAAGTGGCCGTCACAGAGAAAACCCAGTCTTGTGAGATCATGTTGGCAGAAATCTCCAAGAATTCAACCATGGCCACAGAAAAGAAACAGTTAGCTGAGGCCAAGGGAAAGGAAATTGCAGAACAAAGTGTTGTCATCGCCAAGGAGAAGGTAACAGAGTTTAGGATGATTGGTCAACCTTTACACTTATGTATGTTTGATTGTCATTTCTTTATAGTGCTCTAGAATTCATACTTTGTTTTTTGTAATTAAGTGTTGAATTTATATAAAGTACAATAAAAAAAAAATAGAATCAAAAGAAGGTATTACTAAAAAGAAAATTACCACAGACTGCCAAAATACAGATTTTAAATGAAAAGGGTGGTTAAAAATAAATCAGCTTTTCGGAGTGTTAACTTCTAGATTGCTAAAATACATTCCTCCCACAAAAGAGAGAGGGGTGCTAATTACGGTGAATATGGTATATTTTATAGACTAAAGCTGTTGAAAGTTGCATAGCAACCATGCTTTTTGTATGGAATCCATCCGGTGGATTACCAAAATTTAGATCGCTAAATTTTTTCTAACATCTATTTCATGATGAAAATGACAGTAAATTACCATAATAAGCTCACCCAAATCTATTGTAGTTCAGTAGAAATGTAAACAAGCACTGTTTTATTGCCCTGTTATAAGCCCATTAGTGAGAAATTATGTGTTGACCCCTTGGGCTTATTGCAGGATATAGCAGTTGTCAAAATAAAAACCCATCTTCAGTAATATAAAAAAAATGTTGGTGTTGGGTGTTGTAGAAAGAAGCAGAGGATGCCCTAGCGGAGGCTTTGCCTGCCCTTGAAGCTGCCCGTATAGCTCTAGAGGATCTGGACAAGTCTGACGTTACAGAAATCAGGTCATTCTCAAAGCCTCCCCCAGAGGTACAGCGAGTGTGCGAGTGTATCGTGGTATTGCGGGGAATCAAAGAGGTATCATGGAAGTCAGCCAGGGGCATGATGGCCGAGGGAAACTTCCTCAAGGCTCTCCAAGAGATGGACGTCGACGCCATAACTACCAGGCAAACACAGGCTGTCAAAGGTTAGTGGTGGGCAAAGACAAATCGGTAACATTGCCTTTCACCAAGGCTGCCGGGGTTCGATTTCCTGATCGGACGTAAAAAAAAGTATGGGGTCAACTGACCGACCACGTGGGTTTTCTCTGGGTACTATGCCTATGGTTTCAAACAGTTGCACCAAATACAATTTTACACCAAATAATATGTACTTGAGTCATTAATGTGAAAATTTCAACAACAACAAAAACCAGATTAGTAGTTTGAGGAATGTGTAGTATTAGACAAATACAAGGCTACTTTGACAGTTTATTGATCAATGGAATAGCAGAAAAGCTTGAGCTCTGTCATTGTTGCAGACAGTATAAGAATAGGAGTCTGATAAAGAGGACAACATTAATAACAGAGATTGAAAACTGCTCAACAATAAAAACATATTTAACACCATCTGTATTTAGAATAGGAATTAAATAAAGAAACTGTATTGGTAAAGTACATGTATCATTTAGGCCTATGTCTAACAGACTTTATTTGTTTATGTTAATTTTTCCGAATAACAAAAAGAAAGAAACTGCTACATATTTCTGAAATGAACAAAATTTTGAACCCATGTTATTATAATGCTGATTGATAACAAAATTAACATTAAAAATGTACTCAATTTAAATGAACACCTCCATTAAACATATCTACAACAGGGTAGCAGTAGAGGTACTTAATGAGTTAAACCTCTGATTATCTGACCACTGGTCAACACCTGTGTAACTGGTGCCTCAAGGCTTTTTGATGGCACGCAGAAAGTGTAATAGCTAGGCAGGTGTGACTATACCTGTTACAAATCAACCTATAGGATAAATACTGAAGATTTGAGCGGTTGGGGATAAATAAGATTTTGAGGAATATAGGGTACTCAGGCAATGGCGGTTTGAATAATCTGAGGCTACTTTAAAAAGAATGTGATTATTGGGGCCAAGCAATTCAAACTACTTGAGAAAAGGGAGGATGGATCAATTAATGTGAGTTCCAGAAGGTGGCACTGTACTTGGAAACCTTGTTTTCAGGTCTGATGAGTGACAAGACGATGACTCTGTCTTTGGATACCATGAAGAACATTAGTAAGGCCGGTTCTGGGCTGCTCAAGTTTGTGGAAGCTGTGATGGGATACTGTGTGGTTGCCAGGGAAATCAAACCAAAGAGGGACAAGGTGGGTGTCACATGGCAAACACATCAGCTTGGCTGGGTTCTATATCACATCAACAGAGATTATGACTTGTCCCCACCAGAGGGGACTATAGATTTACACTCTGTCCATGATAAGCCAATACCAATTTATCGGTCCATCTGTGCATCACTTGTTCTTGGGTATATATCTTGTACACTCCGCTCTGTAGCTTGAACTCATAAACCCTTTCACCAATAAAGACCATAATGGGCTCATCCAGATCATTGCTTGGTAGAGTTTACTTAAGTTACGTAGGGGTGAAAGGGTTAAACTTTGTATGCAGATACCTTTTGGAATGGCAGAATGTTCCATACTGAAACAGTATGACCTTGGCAGCCCTGAAATACGAACTTGTATGAAGTAATAATTTAATTTTGGCTAGGCTTTTTCAGGTTAAATCATATAACCTCAAAAAAAACCTGACAACACAAAAAGTGATGAGGTCCCAATGTTTGGCGCGGTATTTGTAATTCTAACTTCTGATTGGTTGAATTTGCTTGTCAATTACCTCGTAATGTTGTGTTTTGTGCAAAATTATTTTCTTTTGTCAGAATTGAATAAATAATTCACTATGAATAAAAAAAATGTGTCTGACTGTTACAATTAAATTATAAGGGATATATCCTGTATAATTATATAACCAGGATTATTTTTGGGGTTATACAGTATATACCGAAAAAACTGTGTTCACTTTTACGGATTTATGCAAAGTACAAACAACTTTTTCGGCATATACCGTATGACCCAAAAATAATCCTGGTTGTTCCTTAGTTCTGATACTTGACCTTTGTATAAACTTTTATGAAAATCTGTTATGATATGTAACCAGCAGAATCAAGACAACAAATTGGGATAAAATGGAAAATAACGGATATCGGTAAAACCAGAGGCCTTCTCCCTACCCCAAACCCCCATTCATCTATCGGCCGGGATCCCCTTTCCCAATATTGCAGAATGATCACAACAATAAATTTGGATAAGATGGGATGTAACAGATATCGGTTAAATCAGAAGCCTCCCCCAATCCCCCCACCCCCCAC